>NW_026888571.1:0-9974 GCF_032173495.1 Musca vetustissima
CCTATGTTACCACAAATGTACTCAAAAATCGACTGTGAAAATTTCATGAAAATCCGTTCAGTAGTTTAGGAGTCTATAGCTAACACTGATCAAACAAACAAACAAACTAACAAACAAACAAACAAACAAACAGAAATTGATTTTTATATATATAGATATGTGGGAGCTATATCGAAATCTGAACCTATTTTCATGAAACTTAGCACAATCATTCTAGACTTAATTCAGTACGCTATGCCAAAATTCATGCAAATCGAATGATATATAGCGACTTTGGTGTACCAATTACCTAAAATCGGGCGGAACTATATATGGGAGCTATATCTAAATCTGAACCGATTTTCATGAAACTTAGCACACATTATTCTTGACCTAATTTAGTAGGCTATACCAAAAAATTTCTTGCAAATCGAAAGATATATAGGTACCATTTCATGCACAAATCGACTCAGAAAGTTATTTTATGCTTATTCTCAAAAGGAACCATGGGTCTATCTCGATTTCTTTTGCCTGTTACAAACATATGCACAAAGTCATAATACCCTGAAACACAGTTTGGTGAAGGGTATAAAGAGGACAAATGTATGTACAGTACTAATTTGTGTATACAGTCCAAATTATGTAAATCGCTTCGTGCTCAAATTTTACGAATTATGTCATCAGTAATGTGTACAGTACTAATTTGTGTATACAGTCCAAATTATTTAAATCGCTTCGTGCTCGAATTGTACGAACTATGTCATCAGTATCATCTTTTTGATTCAGATACTTCCACCTTTATCATTTTCATAACAACAAATAGGGAATTGGCAACACCTACATAAAGGTGGTTTATGAACTTAGTAAACATCTGTGGTTTGTATATTTACTAACAGTTTGCTATAATTGTCAATTCCAATTCTTTGCTATAATGGCCAATTCTGATCTAAAAAGGGGGCAATTTGTATGGGGGCTACTGTTTCCCCTGCCCCCATCAAAAATTAAGTACCCTATGTTACCACTCAAATGTACTCAAAAATCGACTGTGAAAATTTCATGAAAATCCGTTCAGTAGTTTAGGAGTCTATAGCTAACACTGATCAAACAAACAAACAAACAAACTAACAAACAAACAAACAAACAGAAATTGATTTTTATATATATAGATTATATGCTCATTTCGTCTCATCAATTTCAATATCTCTTTCTTGTTACGAGAAAATTAAATTTCTTACCAAAAATTATTAAACTCACGGCAAATTAAAATGTCATCTTTAAATAATCTTTTCCTGCTGTTTGGCATTGAGTTTCAATTATTCTGACAGACCAAATCATTATGCTTTATTATGATGGCTCGTTGAATATTTATAGCTCAAAATACACGAAAGTGTCTGACCTCTGGCCAAAATGTGTAATAAGGACATCTCAAAGTCATAATTGTCAATTATGTAGCTAAATGTCTACCGTTGCTAAGTACAAAGTAGACAACCAGAACAACATCACTTAATATTTAAATAAAGTAGGACTCACCTGCCCATGACGTTTGAATGCCATGCGTTTCTTTTGACTATTTAATCACAGGCAGACAGATTATTTTCAAGTTATCCCCAGAGCGACGCGTCTATTTTAGTCAAAGAATGTTGTTGTTGTTTTTGTGGGTGCGGATAAGTACACATTAGGGTAGGTAACTTAATTAGGGTAGAAACGTACACAAAAAAACAGCGAGACAGGTTAAAAATTAAATTGTTTAGTTTAATTTGAATGTCTGGGATTTAGTAATCTTTGGCGTCTTGTAATTGAGTTTTGTTTTTAAACAAAAACTTTCGCACATTTTAATTTTTGTAGGATTTTTTCTTCTTCTTCTCCTACATTGACACACCATCCCTTTTATATAATGTGTCTCACGCATGAAATTTGCGTTCGGGGAATTTCGATTCATAAATTGCGTGTTTGAGTTCAGCTGTGTATGTGTGCGTATACATTACGTGTTGCTAATCAATTAAATAATGCTCATCCGTCTCCTAGGCCATGTAGTCTAAGGGGATTTGGTCATAACGTAATTTGTCTTTGGCGGCAAAGAGGAGACGAAAAATGAAAACAAATTACTAATCATGCCAAAATAAATTCAATCTTCGTTAAATGTCAAAAGTTTACACACACACACATACACCCACGAGAGACGAAAATGAGACAAATGTGATAATTAACGCGGAATAAGTTAATTAGATTTAATAAACTTGCAAATTTAATAATTATTAAATTATAATTTTCTATTTGAAGTTAAGGTGTGATGAATTTTCTAAGAAAAACCAGTAAGGAAAGTAGTAAAGTCGGACGGGGCCGACTATATGATACCCTTCACCACTATGGGTATATTAAGCAGGACTATTAGCATGAACTTGAATGAAATAAAATATGTGCTATTTATCTAAATGTGAATCTACGTAGATCTATCCATAAAGTATGTAAATCGACTTCAAACAAATATAAATAGGTCATCCGTTGGGCTATGTCTGTACTTCTAGAAAACGCAACTACGTAATTCTATGCTAAATTTTGTACGTTGTGCAAAATTTGATGTCAAACTGACTAACATGAGGAGTTTGATGCCCAATTTACTTGAAATCGGGCCAAATATTAAGCGATTTCAAACAAACTTGTCACAGGATACGTTATACTAATTTCAGAACGTTTTGTTCCTATTGGTTCCTTGGTGCGTCAAGTACTTAAAATCAATCTATAATAAAAGGGAACTATATCTAAATCTGGACCGATTTCCACGAAACTTTATATACATCATTCTAGACCTAAATGAATACGCTGTACCAAATTTCGTGCAAATCGAAAAATATATAGGGACTTTGGGGCACCATTTACATGAAATCGGACGAAACTATATATGGGAGATATATCTAAATCAGGACCGATTTTCATGAAACTTGGCAGACATCATTCTAGACTCAATTCAATACGTTATGCCAAATTTCGTGCAAATCGAAAGATATATAGGGACTTTGGGGCACCATTTACATGAAATCGGACGAAACTATATATGGGAGCTATATCTAAATCTGGACCGATTTTCACGAAACTTGGCAGACATCATTATAGGCCTAAATGATTAGCCTGTACCAAATTTCGTGCAAATCGAAAGATATATAGGGACCGTTTACATTAAATCGGTTAAATATATATATGGGAGCTATATCTAAATCTGAACCGATTTTTCCCAATTTCAATAGGGTTCGTCCTTGGGCCGAATAAGTGACCTATGCCAAATTTCATCCAATTCGGATCATAAATGCGACCTGTACTTTGTTTACAATTTAACATGGACAGACAGACAGACAGACGGACGGACGGACATGCATAAATCGACTTAGAAAGTGATTCTATGCATATTCTCAAAAGGAACCATGGGTCTATCTCGATTATTTTTGCCTGTTACAAACATATGCACAAAGATATAATACCCTGCACCACAGTGTGGTGAAGGGTATAAAAATAAAATGGTTGCTTATGTAATGAAAATGTGCTAACGGTCTTTCGTACAAAAAAAAAAAACAATTAAATCGACATATACCTTTGAGAGGTCATCAACTTTTAATTTTTACATATCTGCCAGAATTAAGCACTATACCCGAATAAATCCTCCAATATCACTTGAACTTTGATGAATGTTAGCTTCGAGGTCAGGATGATACTTCATAAACCTAAAGTTATCGTGCGTAATCTCTCAATTCGGTTATTTTCAAGACTTTATTCACCTATTTGGGGACTACCTTTCAAAGAACCCAACATCGGCAGAGTAGATTTTATGGAGTCAATGTCAAAAGAGTACATTGTCTGTTGTCTGACAGGAAGTTTTATGCTCTCTGAAGAAAAAGAAATACAAACATACCTAGGAACTAGCCGGATCAAAACATTATCATATCGTAAATATATTAAAAAATCGAAATGATTTTATGTGCATTTAATACATAACATAAGGCGGTTATAACATTAGTCTAGGACAATCAGTATACCTAAAGATCGTTCATAATCTTGAAATACGAAATGCCAACAATTACTATTGGAAAATGAACTAAAGACATTAAAACCCTTTAAATGTGGTGGGTTTTTTTATACCCTTCACCACACTGTGGTACAGGGCATTACGTCTTTGTGCATATGTTTGTAGCAGACAAAAGGAAACGAGATAGACACATGGTTCCTTTTGAGAATATGCATAGAATCACTTTCTAAGTCGATTTATGCATGTCCGTCCGTCTGTCCATGTTAAATTGTAAACAAAGTATATATCGCATTTTTGATTCGAATTGGATGAAACCTGGCAAAGATGATTTATTTGGCCCAAGGACGAACCCTATTGAAATTGGGAAAAACCGGTTCAGATTTAGATATAGATTCCATATATATTTTCGTCCGATTTTAGGTAAATAGCGCACCAAAGTCCCTATATATCCTTCGATTTGCACGAAATTTTGTGTAGCGCACTG
This sequence comes from Musca vetustissima, assembly GCF_032173495.1. Classification (NCBI taxonomy): domain Eukaryota; kingdom Metazoa; phylum Arthropoda; class Insecta; order Diptera; family Muscidae; genus Musca; species Musca vetustissima. The sequence goes on from NW_026888571.1 coordinate 4,479, forward strand.
AATTATATGTAGAACGATGTGTGTTAAGTTTCGTGAAAATCGGTTCAGATTTAGATATAGCTCCCATATATATTTTCGTCCGATTTAATGTAAATGGTGCACCAGAGTCCCTATATATCTTTCGATTTGCACGAAATTTGGCACAGCGTAATGAATGAGGTAGAGAATGATGTGTGTTAAGTTGCCTGAAAATCGGTTCATATTTAGATATAGCTCCCATATATATTTTCGTCCGATTTAATGTAAATGGCCCAGCAAAGTCCCTATATATCTTTCGATATGCACGAAATTTAGCACAGGGTAATGAATTAGGCCTAGAATGATGTGAGCTGCGTTTCAGGAAAATCTGTTCAGATTTAGATATAGGTCCCATATATAGATTCGTCCGATTTTATGTAAATGGTCACCAAAGTCCCTATATATCTTTCGATTTGCACGAAATTTGGCACAGCGTAATGAATGAAGTAGAGAATGATGTGTGTTGCCTGAAAATCGGTTCAGGTTTTAATATAGCTCCCATATATATTTTCGTCCGATTTAATGTAAATGGCCCAGCAAAGTCCCTATATATCCTTCGATATGCACGAAATTTGGCAGAGCGTTCTGTATTAAGTGCAGAATGGTGTTTGCTGATGTTGGTGAAAATCGGTTCAGATTTAGATATAGCTCCCATATATATTTTCGTCCGATTTATGTAAATGGTGCACCAAAGTACCTATATATCTTTCGTTTTGCACGAAATTTGGCACAGCGTAATGAATTAGTCCTAGAATGATGTGTGTTAAGTTTCCTGGAAATCGGTCCAGATTTAGATATAGCTCCCATATATATTTTCTTCCGATTTAATAGAATTGGTGCACCAAAGTCCCTATATATATATATCTTTCGATTTGCATATTGCAAAATTAGTATAGGTTGCAGAATGACATGTTTATGGATCCAATTTCATGTTGCTGTTTCTTTTAAAAATGCGACGTCTGTTAGGATTTATCTGTTGAATATACCCAAAGTGGTGAAGGATATAATATAGCCGGCCCCGTCCGACTTTACTACTTTCCTCACTGGCAACTGGGACAGAAAACATTTCTTCCCGAATTATTACAAAAGGGATGACAGGGTAGTCTTTATCACCTTTAATTGGGGGAAATCGATGTTTTCTGATTTTACACCGGACAACTGAAAGAAAGTTATTGCATTATCTTAGACTCATACTCGACAAGAAATTTAGCTGAAGCCACATTAAGCATGACTTTGTATTATACAGAATTTTGGGAAGCTTTCTCAAACTGTTGTCTTTCAGAGTGTACTACTGGTCTTTAACTGGCTTAGTTGTATGTCCAACTGCCGGACATGTGGTGGTGTTTAATCAATGTTCTTCTTCTATGAAACGCTTTTTATACCCTCCACCATAGTATGGAGGGTATATTAGTTTTGTTTTTCCGTTTGTAACGCATCGAAATAATCATTTCCGACTCTATAAAGTATATATATTCTTGATTCTTGATGATGTCCGTCTGTCTGTTGTAATCACTCTAGCGTCTAAATTAAATGTGATAGAACGCCAAAATGTTGCATAGAGTCGTCTTTTGTCTGCAGGCAGGTCAAGTTCGAAGATGGGCTATATCGGTCCACGTTTATGCATACCTCCCATATAAGGGTACCCCCAAATTTTCAGTTTCTCAACTAAAAATTATAACTTTAGGTCCACTTTTTCTGGTAGCCCCCATATAACGGTAGCTCCCAATTTTCAGTTTTAGAGGAGTTTTGACCGCATTATTTTCTGGTAGCCCCCATATAAAGGTACCCCCAAATTTCGGATTTTGGAGGTTCTTGAGCGCGTTTTTCAACGGGAATCACTGAAATTTGGTATTTTATAGCCCTATATGGAAACAAATCTCCCTACCAAAAATTATTAATAGTCAACGCCTTTTAGGCGTAGTCCCCATATAACCCCATATTTTATATTAACATAATTATCCGATTTTTCCGCATTTTGGGTTTGGTTCCAACACTCTGTTGTAATCATTTCACCTACGAAGGATATCGAGATAAAAAACTAGAACGTACGGTTCGATAATGAACTATATGAGAACTATAACCCGCATTTAGGCTTAGCCGTAGCCCCTGTGTGGGAGGTACCAGAAGGCATGGACCGATATTCCTCAAATTCGGACTTGAACGAAGTTTGGAAGACATAATAAGATAGGATGAAATCAGATTTTTCTGAAACGGATTTGGTCCCAAGAAACATGGGGTCTAGAACCAATATATCGATGAGGCACATTTTCACCGTGAGAAAGTGTATACACACTAATTAGCCATAAGGCAGAGGGTATAATTTTCTATTAAAAATTATTGTTTACATAATCGGATTGTAGAAATGTCGATATAGGTCCATTTGTTGGTATGTTCCCTATATTTTCATTTCAAGTACCTGTCAGTATATCTATGGTGGAGGGTATTCAAAGTTCGGCCCGGCCGAACTTAACGCTTTTTCACTTGTTCATTTATCAATAAGTAGAGGGTGTCATATAGTCTGTCACAAATAATTTTATCCTTTTCTCACAGCTTAAGTTTTTACATAGTAGTTGGTCTTCTTTTTTGATCTTCCGTCCACACTAAATTTTACATAGGCATTGTGGGTTCTACAGTGAGTACTTCAAATTATTGAAAATACATAAACGTAGCTCAATATACCCTCAATACTCTATATTTGGTGAATATTGTACTAATTAATTTTTTTTTATTGCTTCATAATACCATTCCCTATAAATTTTCCCATTCCTATTTCTCGGCTTTATTTTCACTTAAAAGTGTCATATAAATTCTGAGCCTCCTCGTCCACTCCTCTATCACAGAGTAGCACCAATAAAAAAAATCAACCTGCATACAATATTGAACAAACTACATTACCATGGAGTTCGCACTTTCACGATATAAGCTGTATAAATGCAAATATATTACATCGAAATATTGAACACAAAATTTCCAGCATTTGTTGTTCTTCTTAGGACTCCATTACTCGTTGAACGAACGAAAAAAAAACAACAACATCAACAAAAAACCTGGTTTTTACCTACCAATTTTTTCCATAAATTTGCAGTTTTGTTTTTGATCAACTGCTATGGCTATGGTTGCGTTTTCAAAGTTTATGACTCCATTTCAGCTAGGGGTGCAACAACAACAACATGTGATATATCAAAATGCATATCACGGGCTTACTTGTTCATGGAATAAACTAACAACTTTGAAAAAAAAATGCAGAAAAACAACAACTACAGCAAATAGAAAACATAACAGCAACTCTATTTCCTCTGAAGCAGCAGCTAGCTAGCAACTAGCAATTTTCATATCGAGGCCAAAACCAACAAACGGGGAATTTTTTCGCATAACTTAAAACAAGTCCTCCTTCTCCCGTTTGGCACACACATACATTTCATACGTGGGTAGATAGATACGTGCATACATATTCTAGTTGGCATTAAAACGACCTTTTACTCGGTGGGGGTGCATATGTTTGGACAGGTGTTTTCATAGCATTTTTCAGAGGTGTGCATATTTTTTGGTTGATTTTCATTTTTTTCGTTGGCTTTTTTTCTAATGTTGGCAGGAGTTATGTTATATCATAGTTTCATAAAGAACCGTACTTAGTTTAAAGATGTCAAAATATCATAATTCATTTTGTTTTGCTTTGCTTTCGCCAGTTGCTAACGTTGTTTATTTTCCGGTTAATGGGCGGGTAGTTCAGATTGGGAGATTTTTTGAGTGACAGTTTCAATGCGATATGTATATTCGTGATTAAAAGTCTCTTGGGCTAACAAAGTCATTCCGGAACGTAAGGGGTGGACATCTGAGAATTAAATTAAAATTTATAAAGGCTCGAAAATAATCAATATTTTGAAGAATTTGGACACGTTTTCCAACCGAATTAACTCAAACTTGTTTTCCTGGTTGTCATAGGGCATCAATCTACTTTTTTTTGATGGTGCCGATTCGTGTTCAGTATATTGAAGACTTTACCCGGATTTCCCCGCCGATATGGCTGCAACAGATCTGGTAGGCTGGTATATGTACATATATAGAAAAAACTAGTAAGGAAAGTAGTAAAGTTGGACTGGATCGACTATATGATACCCTTCACCACTTTGGGTATATTGTACATATGTATCCTTACAATTGCATGTCAATATTCCTTCGATGAAACATACTCATATCTTCCTGCAACCTATGATAAATATAATTTCATTCGGAAGATTTAGTGTCTTTTGTGTATCATGGGACAAATTTATGGAAAACGATTTATAGTAAAATTGATACACGCTATTCTTTAAGCGGCACTGTTAAAAATTTAATATCAATCAGACACCCGTTCGAAATGCATATGGAAGCTATGACTGCATCTGCATCAATTTCAACAAAACTTAATAACGTCATTCAAGTCTCCATTTGAATCGGAAAAAATACGTATAGGAGCTATATCTAAATCTGAACGGATCTTCACGAAACTTAACACACATCATTCTAGTCTCAATTCAGAAAGCTGTGCCAAATTTCGTGCAAATCGAAAGATACTTAGGGACTTTTGGGGCAGCATTTACCTTAAATCGGACGAAAATATATATGGGAGCAATATCTAAATCTGAACCGATTTTCACGAAACTTATCACACATCATGCTAGGCTTAATTGTGTACCCTGTGCTAAATTTGGTGCAAATCAAAAGCTATTTAGGGACTTTGGTGCACCATTTACCTTAAAATCGGAAGAAAATATAAATGGGAGCTGTATCTAAATCTGAACCGATTTTCACGAAACATAAATTGAGCACCAAAGTCCCTATATATCTTTTGATTTGCACGAAATTTGGCATAATGTACTGAATTGAGCCTGGAGTGAAGTCTGCCAAGTTTCGAAAAAATCGGTCCAGATTTAGATATAGCTCCCATTTATAGTTTCGTCCGATTTCATGTATATGGTGCACCAAAGTCACTATATATCTTTCGATTTGCACGAAATTTGGCATAACGTACTGAATTGAGCCTAGAGTGATGTCTACCAAGTTTCGTGAAAATCGGTCCAGATTTACATATAGCTCCCATATATAGTTTAGTCCGATTTTATGTTAATGGTGCACCAAAGTCCTTATATATCATAACATACTGAATTGAGCCTAGAGTGATGTCTGCCAAGTTACATGAGAATCGAGACAGATTTAGATATAGCTCCCATATATAGTTTCGTCCGATTTTATGTTAATGGTGCACCAAAGTCCCTATATATCGTTCGATATGCACGAAATTTAGCATAACGTACTGAATTGAGCCTAGATTGATGTCTGTCAAGTTTAGAGAAAATCGGTCCAGACTTAGATATAGCTCCCATATATAGTTTCGTCCGATTTCATGTAAATGGTGCACCAAAGTTCCGATATATCCTTCGATTTGCACGAAATTTGACATAACGTACTGAATTGAGCCTAGAGAGATGTCTGCCATTT
>NW_026888572.1:0-9920 GCF_032173495.1 Musca vetustissima
AAACTTAATTTTTTCAGATTTTGTAGTCGTACATCGTATGCAGAATGTACATATTTTACACGTTGGGGGTGATCTGACCAAATACCTACAACGGCTATTTAGATTATGATCGATCAATATTCCGAGGGTCAAACAACCAGAACCTAAAGTGACACAATTTTTATTTTATGGCATAAACATTCCAGGGTGCAGCTATTGACCTCTAATTGCGAAACATTGCCCAGACTCAGAATATATAACTGTAGAAAGTTAATTGCGTAAACATTGCCCGCTTACTGTTTTTTTGTTTTTTGGTTTTTTTGTACAAAGAAGTTATTTGTTTTGAAGAATATATAACTGTAGAAAGTTAGTATTATTCGTCATATGTTTGTAACAGGCAAAAATTTATTTGGGTATCATATGGTCGGCCCCGTTTGGCTACACTGCCCGCTTAAACTGTTTTTTTGTTTTTTGGTTTTTTTGTACAAAGAAGTTATGTTTTGATTTAATCGCTCCCATATATATATTTAAGTAAACAGTCCCTATATAACTTTCGATTTGCAGTCCCTATATAACGAAATTTAGTACAGCCTAATCATTTAGGTCTAGAATGATGTCTGCCAAGTTTCGTGAAAATCGGTCCAGATTTAGATATAGCTCCCATATATAGTTTCGTCCGATTTCATGTAAATGGTGCCCCAAAGTCCCTATATATCTTTTGATTTGCACGAAATTTGGCATAACGTACTGAATTAAGCCTAGAGTGATGTCTGCCAAGTTTCGTGAAAATCGGTCCAGATTTAGATATAGCTCCCATATATAGTTTCGTCCGATTTCATGTAAATGGTGCCCCAATGTCTCTATATATCTTTCGATTTGCACGAAATTTGGCATAACGTACTGAATTGAGTCTAGAATGGTGTCTGCCCAGTTTCAAGAAAATCGGTCCAGATTTAGATATAGCTCCCATATATAGTTTCGTCCGATTTCATGTAAATGGTGCCCCAAAGTCCCTATATATCCTTCGATTTGCACGAAATTTGGCATAACGTACTTAATTGGGCCTAGAATGATGTCAGCCAAGTTTCATGAAAATCGGTCCCGATTTAGATATAGCTCACATATATAGTTTCGTCCGATTTAATGTAAATGGGGCCCCAAAGTCCCTATATATCTTTCGATTAGCACGAAATTTGGTACAGCCTAATCATTTAGGTCTAGAATGATGTCTGCCAAGCTCCGTGAAAATCGGTCAAGATTTAGATATAGCTACCATATATAGTTTCGTCCGATTTCATGTAAATTGTGACCAAAATCCATATATATCTTTCGATTTGCACGAAATTTGGCATAACGTACTGAAATGAGCCTAGAGTTATGTCTGCCAAGTTTCGTGAAAATCAGTCCAGATTTAGATATAGCTCCCATATATAGTTTCGTCCGATTTCATGTAAATTGTGCACCAACATCCATATATATCTTTCGATTTGCCCGAAATTTTGCACAACGTACTGAATTGAGCCTAGAGTGATGTCTGCCAAGTTTCGATAAAATCGGTCCATATTTCTATATAGCTCCCACATATAGTTTCGTCCGATTTCATGTAAATGGTTCACCAAAGTCGCTATATATCTTTCGATTTGCACGAAATTTGGCATAACGTACTGAATTGAGCCTAGAGTGATGTCTGCCTTGTTTCGTGAAAATCGGTCCAGATTTAGATATAGCTCCATTTTATTATAGATTGATTTTATGTAATTGACGCACCAAGGAACCAATAGGAACAAAACGTTCTAAAGTTAGTATAACCTAACCTGTGACAAGTTTGTTTGAAATCGCTTAATATGTGGATATAGCTTACATATATTTTCGCCCAATATCAAGCAAATTGGGCATCATACTCCTCATGTTAGTCAGATTGACATCAAATTTTGCACAACGTACAAAATTGAGCATAGAATTACGTAGTTGCGTTTTCTAGAAGTACAGACATAGTCAACCGGATGACCTATTTATATTTATTTGAAGTCGATTTACACACTTTATGGACAAATCTAGGTAGATTCACATTTAGATAAATATCACATATTTTATTTCATCCAATTTCATGTTAATAGTCCTGTTTAATGTACCCATAGTGGTGAAGGGTATCCTAGAGTCGGCCCCGTCCGACTTTACTACTTTCCTTACTGGTTTTAAATAACTTATAGAGCCAGATTTTCTTCAAAAATATATTTTTCGACAAAGCATTTACGAAACGAGGGCTATTAAAAAGAGTTACTTGGCAGTGGTCGAAGATCGAACCTGAGAATTCTGTGAATAAATTAAGGAACATTACAATGGCGAATTATGTTATGTTAGGCTTGAAAATATTATTAACAAAATCGTTGAATCAATCGAGATTAAAATGCGATTAAAATCCGCAATCAAACAGGAGGTTCCGAAAGATAATATTACCCCTTTTTCCAATAGAGAACATTTCCAGCCTACTGAAGATTTTTCTAGATAGAAAACAGTTCGCTAATGTCAGAATTTTCTAAAAAGTGAAAATCGGAACATTTTTTCTATACATCGATATTTTCTGATCAAAGAGATGATGAACATTTTTCTATAAAAAATTTACCAATAAAATTGCAAATCTTTTTATTTCCATTGCTGAAAGGAAATTAATCATTCATGAATCAGATATCCTGATCAGGATATCCTCCATTTGTGGATATTCCGCAGTGTACATACGCAGTGTCTACGAAATCGACGGATGAAGCCTTGATTATAACGGATTACCCATAAGTTTTTTTTCATAATGAAAACCCGCAATTAAAACATCAAAATATCTTCCGTAAAATGTCTCATTACTGCCAACCATTCATCGCATACAGAATGGTGGCAATGGTGGTCCAAGTTTTGAAAAAATTTCATTTTGGAATATTGCTGTCACTTAACTGCTACATAATGACTCATTACTTGTCATTCAACATTGGCATGTTGGTGCAACAACGACAACAACGAACGCCACCACCAACATGATTTACTGACAACGTCGCCAAAGAATTGGCAACAAGCTACAGGAAAATCGTCAACTACTACTCGTCCTCGTACTCCTCACGCCACTGCCACGCATAGTGGCAACATCAACTCCACCTCTAGTGGCATGTTTTGTCCCAGTAATTGCTCATGTTTTTTGACAGTGTTACAACAACAGCAACAATGACAACAAGAGCCACGATGTGCAACAATATGCTTGCTACACGATAATAACATAATTTTGTAGCACTTAATGGTGGCATGGAAGGCAAGACCAGGCGAACTCACTGCGGTGCAAAAAATTCAGAAACAAAAAAACTTTACACCAACAAAACCCTTCATTTAGTTCGCATGTCCGTCCGTCCATCGCGGTGCTCCATTCCCTCGTTCTGTCACATTTAGTTTTCGTTGTTGTCCACACGCCTTGCACATTTTGTTTTGCTTTTTTCGTTTTTGGCGTAATGATGAAGCCGTCATCGTTTTGTTTGCCAAACTACGGCAATAAAAACTGTCACTTCTGTTTGTCATTAAAAACATTATTGACGGTACGGCGAACGAGTGAGCGAGAATAGGAGCAAGCGAGCTGAGGCAATGGACACAGAATGGTTACACTGCAAGGATGCAATGTATTCTGTATGTCAGTCATCGTGCATATTGTTGCTGCTGCATTCAGCATAAATTATGTTGCTGCTTCTCTTGCCACCGCTGGTGTGGCAGCAATGACTGATGACAATAATTGTTGATGGTGATGAAGGAGAAAATCATGATTTCCACTCGGTTGATGTTGGGATGATGATGACGACAACGGCAACAAGGACAATTGTGTGGAGAAGTGCCATCACAACAGCAATGACAACAAAACTACATTTAATGAAGTTCATGACAATGTTTAACGAAAAGCTCAGAAGAGAGAGCTTGTCAAACACAATATTAATTTGTTGCTATGAATGTCAATGAATTTGCAACAGAAGGGCATCGAATACAGGGTGGTGCAATGAAATTTACAAAAATTAACCGACAGATTTTTATATCAATCAACTTGAAAAAAAAAAATTCTTTAAAAAATCCATGCCTTGTATCAACTTGAAAAAAAATTCTTTAAAAAATCCACGACTTGTATCAACTTGAAAAAAAATCTTTAAAAAATCCACGCCTTGTATCAATTTGAAAAAATATCCACGCCTTGTTTCAACTTGAAAAAATAATGTTTAAAAAATCCACGCCTTGTTTCAACTTGAAACCAGTAAGGAAAGTAGTAAAGTCGGACGGGGCCGACTCTAGGATACCCTTCACCACTATGGGTACATTAAACAGGACTATTAACATGAAATTGGATGAAATAAAATATGTGATATTTATCTAAATGTGAATCTACCTAGATTTGTCCATAAAGTGTGTAAATCGACTTCAAATAAATATAAATAGGTCATCCGGTTGACTATGTCTGTACTTCTAGAAAACGCAACTACGTAATTCTATGCTCAATTTTGTACGTTGTGCAAAATTTGATGTCAATCTGACTAACATGAGGAGTATGATGCCCAATTTGCTTGATATTGGGCGAAAATATATGTAAGCTATATCCACATATTAAGCGATTTCAAACAAACTTGTCACAGGTTAGGTTATACTAACTTTAGAACGTTTTGTTCCTATTGGTTCCTTGGTGCGTCAATTACATAAAATCAATCTATAATAAAATGGAGCTATATCTAAATCTGGACCGATTTTCACGAAACAAGGCAGACATCACTCTAGGCTCAATTCAGTACGTTATGCCAAATTTCGTGCAAATCGAAAGATATATAGCGACTTTGGTGAACCATTTACATGAAATCGGACGAAACTATATGTGGGAGCTATATAGAAATATGGACCGATTTTATCGAAACTTGGCAGACATCACTCTAGGCTCAATTCAGTACGTTGTGCAAAATTTCGGGCAAATCGAAAGATATATATGGATGTTGGTGCACAATTTACATGAAATCGGACGAAACTATATATGGGAGCTATATCTAAATCTGGACTGATTTTCACGAAACTTGGCAGACATAACTCTAGGCTCATTTCAGTACGTTATGCCAAATTTCGTGCAAATCGAAAGATATATATGGATTTTGGTCACAATTTACATGAAATCGGACGAAACTATATATGGTAGCTATATCTAAATCTTGACCGATTTTCACGGAGCTTGGCAGACATCATTCTAGACCTAAATGATTAGGCTGTACCAAATTTCGTGCTAATCGAAAGATATATAGGGACTTTGGGGCCCCATTTACATTAAATCGGACGAAACTATATATGTGAGCTATATCTAAATCGGGACCGATTTTCATGAAACTTGGCTGACATCATTCTAGGCCCAATTAAGTACGTTATGCCAAATTTCGTGCAAATCGAAGGATATATAGGGACTTTGGGGCACCATTTACATGAAATCGGACGAAACTATATATGGGAGCTATATCTAAATCTGGACCGATTTTCTTGAAACTGGGCAGACACCATTCTAGACTCAATTCAGTACGTTATGCCAAATTTCGTGCAAATCGAAAGATATATAGAGACATTGGGGCACCATTTACATGAAATCGGACGAAACTATATATGGGAGCTATATCTAAATCTGGACCGATTTTCACGAAACTTGGCAGACATCACTCTAGGCTTAATTCAGTACGTTATGCCAAATTTCGTGCAAATCAAAAGATATATAGGGACTTTGGGGCACCATTTACATGAAATCGGACGAAACTATATATGGGAGCTATATCTAAATCTGGACCGATTTTCACGAAACTTGGCAGACATCATTCTAGACCTAAATGATTAGGCTGTACTAAATTTCGTGCAAATCGAAAGTTATATAGGGACTGTTTACATTAAATCGGTTAAATATATATATGGGAGCTATATCTAAATCTGAACCGATTTTTCCCAATTTCAATAGGGTTCGTCCTTGGGCCAAATAAGTGACCTATGCCAAATTTCATCCAATTCGGATCATAAATGCGACCTGTACTTTGTTTACAATTTAACATGGACAGACGGACGGACGGACGGACGGACGGACGGACAGACAGACGGACATGCGTAAATCGACTCAGAAAGTGATTCTATGCATATTCTCAAAAGGAACCATGGGTCTATCTCGATTATTTTTGCCTGTTACAAACATATGCACAAAGACATAATACCCTGTACCACAGTGTGGTGAAGGGTATAAAAATAATGTTTAAATAATCCACGCCTTGTTTCAACTTGAAAAAATAATGTTTAAAAAATCCACGCCTTGTTTCAACTTGAAAAAATAATGTTTAAAAAATCCACGCCTTGTTTCAACTTGAAAAAATAATGTTTAAAAAATCCACGCCTTGTTTCAACTTGAAACCAGTAAGGAAAGTAGTAAAGTCGGACGGGGCCGACTCTAGGATACCCTTCACCACTATGGGTACATTAAACAGGACTATTAACATGAAATTGGATGAAATAAAATATGTGATATTTATCTAAATGTGAATCTACCTAGATTTGTCCATAAAGTGTGTAAATCGACTTCAAATAAATATAAATAGGTCATCCGGTTGACTATGTCTGTACTTCTAGAAAACGCAACTACGTAATTCTATGCTCAATTTTGTACGTTGTGCAAAATTTGATGTCAATCTGACTAACATGAGGAGTATGATGCCCAATTTGCTTGATATTGGGCGAAAATATATGTAAGCTATATCCACATATTAAGCGATTTCAAACAAACTTGTCACAGGTTAGGTTATACTAACTTTAGAACGTTTTGTTCCTATTGGTTCCTTGGTGCGTCAATTACATAAAATCAATCTATAATAAAATGGAGCTATATCTAAATCTGGACCGATTTTCACGAAACAAGGCAGACATCACTCTAGGCTCAATTCAGTACGTTATGCCAAATTTCGTGCAAATCGAAAGATATATAGCGACTTTGGTGAACCATTTACATGAAATCGGACGAAACTATATGTGGGAGCTATATAGAAATATGGACCGATTTTATCGAAACTTGGCAGACATCACTCTAGGCTCAATTCAGTACGTTGTGCAAAATTTCGGGCAAATCGAAAGATATATATGGATGTTGGTGCACAATTTACATGAAATCGGACGAAACTATATATGGGAGCTATATCTAAATCTGGACTGATTTTCACGAAACTTGGCAGACATAACTCTAGGCTCATTTCAGTACGTTATGCCAAATTTCGTGCAAATCGAAAGATATATATGGATTTTGGTCACAATTTACATGAAATCGGACGAAACTATATATGGTAGCTATATCTAAATCTTGACCGATTTTCACGGAGCTTGGCAGACATCATTCTAGACCTAAATGATTAGGCTGTACCAAATTTCGTGCTAATCGAAAGATATATAGGGACTTTGGGGCCCCATTTACATTAAATCGGACGAAACTATATATGTGAGCTATATCTAAATCGGGACCGATTTTCATGAAACTTGGCTGACATCATTCTAGGCCCAATTAAGTACGTTATGCCAAATTTCGTGCAAATCGAAGGATATATAGGGACTTTGGGGCACCATTTACATGAAATCGGACGAAACTATATATGGGAGCTATATCTAAATCTGGACCGATTTTCTTGAAACTGGGCAGACACCATTCTAGACTCAATTCAGTACGTTATGCCAAATTTCGTGCAAATCGAAAGATATATAGAGACATTGGGGCACCATTTACATGAAATCGGACGAAACTATATATGGGAGCTATATCTAAATCTGGACCGATTTTCACGAAACTTGGCAGACATCACTCTAGGCTTAATTCAGTACGTTATGCCAAATTTCGTGCAAATCAAAAGATATATAGGGACTTTGGGGCACCATTTACATGAAATCGGACGAAACTATATATGGGAGCTATATCTAAATCTGGACCGATTTTCACGAAACTTGGCAGACATCATTCTAGACCTAAATGATTAGGCTGTACTAAATTTCGTGCAAATCGAAAGTTATATAGGGACTGTTTACATTAAATCGGTTAAATATATATATGGGAGCTATATCTAAATCTGAACCGATTTTTCCCAATTTCAATAGGGTTCGTCCTTGGGCCAAATAAGTGACCTATGCCAAATTTCATCCAATTCGGATCATAAATGCGACCTGTACTTTGTTTACAATTTAACATGGACAGACGGACGGACGGACGGACGGACGGACGGACGGACAGACGGACATGCGTAAATCGACTCAGAAAGTGATTCTATGCATATTCTCAAAAGGAACCATGGGTCTATCTCGATTATTTTTGCCTGTTACAAACATATGCACAAAGACATAATACCCTGTACCACAGTGTGGTGAAGGGTATAAAAATAATGTTTAAAAAATCCACGCCTTGTTTGAACTTGAAAAAATAATGTTTAAAAAATCCACTCCTAATGACCCTTACATAAAATATAATGATCCGGGGTCAATGACCTTTAATCTGGGGTCAATTACCCTTAATCCGGGGTCAATGACCTTTAAACCGGATTAAGCCTTCATCCGGAGTCAATGACCTTTAATCCGGATTAAGCCTTAATCCGGAGGTCAATGACCTTTAATCCGGGGTCAATGACCTTTAATCCGGATTAAGCCTTAATCCGGGGTCATTGACCTTTAATCCGGGGTCATTGAGCTTTAATCCGGGGTCAAGCCTTAATCCGGGGTCATTGACCTTTAATCCGGGGTCAATGACCTTTAATCCGGATTAAGCCTTAATCCCTAATTCCCTTAATCCGGATTAGAGGTCATTGACCCCAGATTAAAGGTCATTGACCCCGGATTAAAGGTCATTGACCCCGGATTAAGGCTTAATCCGGATTAAAGGTCATTGACCCCGGATTAAGGCTTAATCCGGTTTAAAGGTCATTGACCCCGGATTAAAGGTTATTGACTCCGGATTAAAGGTCATTGACCCCGGATTAAGGCTTAATCCGGATTAAGGGTCATTGACCCCGGATTAAAGGTCATTGACCCCGGATTAAGGCTTAATGCGGATTAAGGTTCATTGACCCCGGATTAAGGCTTAATCCGGATTAAAGGTCATTGACCCCGAATTAAGGCTTAATCCGGATTAAGGGTCATTGACCCCGGATTAAAGCTTAATCCGGATTAAGGGTCATTGAACTCGGATTAAAAGTCATTGACCCCGGATCACTATGTTTTATGTAAGGGTCATTAGGCGTGGATTTTTCAAAGAATATTTTTTCAAGTTGAAACAAGGCGTGGAATTTTTATAGATTATTTTTTCAAGCTGAAAGAAGGCGTGGATTTTTATAAACATTATTTTTTCAAATTGAAACAAGGCGTGGATTTTTTAAACTTTATTTTTTTCAAGTTGAAAGAAGGCGTGGATTTTTTAAAGATTATTTTTTCAAGCTGAAAGAAGGCGTGGATTTTTTAACGATTTATTTTCAAAGGACTAACATAAGGCGTGGATTTTTTAACGATTATTTTTTCAAGCTGAAAGAAGGCGTGGATGTTTTAAAGATTATTTTTTCAAGCTGAAAGAAGGCGTGGATTTTTTAAAGATTATTTTTTCAAGTTGAAATTTATGACAGTGGATTTCTTTGTTATTTGGAAAATATTTCTCCCCCCTTTTTGATATACCCCCAAAATGTATTTTCATTTGATAAACTTAAATGTTGGCTTGTAATTAATCATTACACCTTAGACAAGTTTATCCCTTTTGCTGTAATCCAATTTAATTTTCCATGGATCGATAAGGAAATCCGATAAACTACTCACGTTTGCCGAAGAAAACAAAAAGAAGGCAGAAACTATTTATGGTTAAATGATGAATTACACATGTGTAAGTGAACGACTCCAGTTCCCCCCAGATGATGCACTTC
>NW_026888573.1:0-98990 GCF_032173495.1 Musca vetustissima
CTAAACTTAGCACATCATATTTTACAGGGTCCATAAATGTAAATTTTACAATTATCAGACATCATATCCAACCCCAGAGTCTGCTTATCCGTTCACTCTTTCTGCAATTCCATTTTGGGAACTTTGAAAATGGTAAATCTAGATAGATTCCGAAAAGGGGTCCTATGGATATCAAGGTATGGCTCCTCCTTCACAAATTGTGAACATATCGTAATTTTCTCAATTTTTACACTATACTTTCATGGGACATGTGCTACTACAATGTTTGGAATGTACTTACTTACTTATCTGGCTTGTGACAGAACGTTTGTTCCATTAGCGAGCTTAAAAAATATTTCCATGCACGTCGGTCTTGTGCGTAGCTCATCCAATTTGAAAGACCATATTCCGAGATGTTGTCTTCCACTTGAGCTTTCTATTGGATTTGTGGCGTTCCTCTTCTGCGGGGGCCATCACATAACCTAGCTAATGTAGTCGATGCAGCTCGATACGTCATGGTTCATTCGACGACGATATTCACCATCGACGCAGATCGGCCCATAGATCTTCCCGAGAATTTGTCTCTTAAACAATCCAAGAGGTGCCTCATCTGATTACGCAAGTACCCATGCTTCAGATCCATACAACAGCACGGGTAGTATCAGCGTCATGTAAAGTGTTAGTTTGGTCTGGCGAGATGTGACCTTGTTGCTTACCTAGACCATAGTAACATCTGTTGCCCAACACTGTCCTTCTCCAAATCTCAAAACTGATGTTATTTGTTTTATTTATTGTGGTACCGAGGTAGATGAAATCTCAGACCACCTCAAAGATGTAGTTTTCTAGTTCCACGGTTGGTCAGAGTCTAGTGGACATCTTGCGCTTGGTCTTCTCGTCTAGCGCCTAGAAACTGCATATGACTGCTGTCCTGGCCATGACATAAAAAGATTTTAATGCAAAAATCGGACAAGGGCATGAGGTTGATTGACTTCGCGGCAGCAAAAAACATGGTCGTTAGCAGCACCAGATTCAAGCATCTCGATATACACAAGGTCACCTGGATTTTTTCTGATCAAGCAACGAGAAATCAAATTGACGATGTTGTGATAGACGGAAGGCATTCGTCCAGTGTTTTAGACGTTTGATCGATTCGAGGAGCAAATATCGATTCGGACCATTAAATCCAGCAACTAAAGGTTCGCACCCGTCTTAATGTAGCAGCAAAGGTGCGATCTAATGTAACACGGAAACTCCAGCTTATAGGGCAACCCTGCAGACAGTAGCAAAAGGTAATGTGATGTAGAATTATCGGGAGAAAAGGAAAGAGAAGAAACATATTTTCAGAAAAAAGAACAAGAAAAACATGAGTTAGAATGAAGACCGGTAATTTTACCAAGGAGAAAATCGAAGGCTTTGGTGCAGGCACAACCCTCTGCAGAGATGAATATGGAAATCTGTTGACAGATACAGACAACGCTCCCAATGTTCGATCAATTATGTCGATATCATCGGCGTAGGCGAGTAACATATGTGGTTTGATGTACAGAGTGTCATTTATGTTTACCTATGTATCTCGTATGACCATTTCCAGCAGGATGTTAAAATGGTCACACGACACGCTGTCAACTTAACTAAACCCTCGTTTAGTATTAAAGGGTTACAAGTGGTCCTTTCCGACTTTACCGGCTGATCTTGTGCCATTTAAAGTTATCCTTCATATCCGCATTAATTTTGCAGGAATTACGAACGCAGACATGGTTTTAAACACCTAACTATCTTGGATCCGTCTGTGTATTTCCCCACAATATTTTGGTCATGAGTCAACAGAAAACCATTTGTATATTCGTTCAATTTAGTTAGCGATTGTACAAAGAGCTAGAGTTATCCACCTTTATGCCAATACCTCAGTGTATTTATTTCAAGGTAATATCAGATTTATTTTTAACATTGTATCCGTATTTTCTTGAAATCTTTTCCGCTCTTCTGATTAAATTTAAAATGGAATTTGCATTGTTTCGCACCTTAAGCTGAGATCATGGATTACATTTATTTTCATATAACAGCGTTGAGTGTTTAGATTACCTTTGCACAAGATAAAAACTGTTAAAATATACGCTGACTTTTTAAAATGTCTCTAGGGTATTTAAAGGCAGTGACCGACAAAACAATTGTTTAAACATATATTTTTACAACATTTATTTTTAGACTAAATTTGCCTTTGATTAATGCCACCGGATTTTGGTCATTGAAATTTTAAAATTTACGTATCTAAACCTTACGAGGTTTGCTCCAAATCCACCCACTTATAGAGTTATTTGACATTTCATTTGTAACAACGATCTGAAAAATATATTTATGAAATTACATACATCTTATGATACTGCATATTTTTATATTTTATTTATTAAGATAATGTTTTACTCAGAATGCCACAACTAAGTCGAAATAATTAAAATATCCACTATTTTTATGATGTTATGTGATAAAAAAATCGACCTGTTCATAATGTTTTGTATGAGTGTTCAGCGAAATTCCCCAAAAATTGCAATTTAACAAAAAAAATGTGCGTGTTGATACAACATTACAAAATCTTCTGCGAAATCTCTTAATACAAAAATTAATAAATAAAATGAAAAATCGTGTGTTGAAATCCATGGACATTTAAAATGCCTATAAGCGAAATATTATTTTCTCCGCAATGACCAAATGTATAGAGTCCATAACCCACGAAACGACAATGGTACAAAAATTCAACTGAAATTCATTTTAATTTCTAGTATTACAACTTATTTGTGAGTGTGTTTTGTAGCCAAAAAATTATAATTCCCGCATGATTTGAATGATTCAAAATTTAAATCCACACGCAACGGCAATTAAAGCCATATAAAGTTTATTATGTGAATTGTCGTCGTTGTTGTTGTAGTAGTTGTATTCAAACATGACTCCACCAACAGCATCCGCATCGATTTCAGCCTTTATACGCCTCAGCATTAAACTTATTTGCAGTCATTTCATTGTTTTAATAATTTTGCTTGGCCGTTGGTTGTATGTTGTAAGTTGCTTGTTATTAGCTGTACAACATCAAACATAAATTGCTTAATATTTATCATTTCTTTGGATTGCAAAAATTTTTGTAATGAAGATAATTACAACATTTTGATAAGTAATAAGCGTAATATTTTGCTAAGAAAATTTTAATCTTTAATTATGGTCCTTGAAAAAATGTCCTTTTAAAATCCACGCCTATGGTTGTAATGGTCCTTGAGAAAAAATTACTTTAAAAATCCACGCCTATGGTTGTAATGGTCCTTGAGAAAAAATTACTTTAAAAATCCACGCCTATGGTTGTAATGGTCCTTGAGAAAAAATTACTTTAAAAATCCACGCCTATGGTTGTAATGGTCCTTGAGAAAAAATTACTTTAAAAATCCACGCCTATGGTTGTAATGGTCCTTGAGAAAAAATTACTTTAAAAATCCACGCCTATGGTTGTAATGGTCCTTGAGAAAAAATTCCTTTAAAAATCCACGCCTATGGTTGTAATGGTCCTTGAGAAAAAATTCCTTTAAAAATCCACGCCTATGGTTGTAATGGTCCTTGAGAAAAAATTCCTTTAAAAATCCACGCCTATGGTTGTAATGGTCCTTGAGAAAAAATTCCTTTAAAAATCCACGCCTATGGTTGTAATGGTCCTTGAGAAAAAATTCCTTTAAAAATCCACGCCTATGGTTGTAATGGTCCTTGAGAAAAAATTCCTTTAAAAATCCACGCCTATGGTTGTAATGGTCCTTGAGAAAAAATTCCTTTAAAAATCCACGCCTATGGTTGTAATGGTCCTTGAGAAAAAATTCCTTTAAAAATCCACGCCTATGGTTGTAATGGTCCTTGAGAAAAAATTCCTTTAAAAATCCACGCCTATGGTTGTAATGGTCCTTGAGAAAAAATTCCTTTAAAAATCCACGCCTATGGTTGTAATGGTCCTTTAGAAAAAATTCCTTTAAAAATCCACGCCTATGGTTGTAATGGTCCTTGAGAAAAAATTCCTTTAAAAATCCACGCCTATGGTTGTAATGGTCCTTGAGAAAAAATTCCTTTAATAATCCACGCCTATGGCTGTAATAGTCCTGGGGAAAAAATTCCTTTAAAAATCCACGCTTATGGCTGTAATAGTCCTTGAGAAAAAATTCCTTTAAAAATCCACGCCTATGGTTGTAATGGTCCTTGAGAAAAAATTCCTTTAAAAATCCACGCCTATGGTTGTAATGGTCCTTGAGAAAAAATTCCTTTAAAAATCCACGCCTATGGTTGTAATGGTCCTTGAGAAAAAATTCCTTTAAAAATCCACGCCTATGGTTGTAATGGTCCTTGAGAAAAAATTCCTTTAAAAATCCACGCCTATGGCTGTAATAGTCCTTGAGAAAAAATTCCTTTAAAAATCCACGCCTATGGCTGTAATAGTCCTTGAGAAAAAATTCCTTTAAAAATCCACGCCTATGGCTGTAATAGTCCTTGAGAAAAAATTCCTTTAAAAATCCACGCCTATGGTTGTAATGGTCCTTGAGAAAAAATTCCTTTAAAAATCCACGCCTATGGTTGTAATGGTCCTTGAGAAAAAAATCCTTTAAAAATCCACGCCTATGGTTGTAATGGTCCTTGAGAAAAAATTCCTTTAAAAATCCACGCCTATGGTTGTAATGGTCCTTGAGAAAAAATTCCTTTAAAAATCCACGCCTATGGTTGTAATGGTCCTTGAGAAAAAATTCCTTTAAAAATCCACGCCTATGGTTGTAATGGTCCTTGAGAAAAAATTCCTTTAAAAATCCACGCCTATGGTTGTAATGGTCCTTGAGAAAAAATTCCTTTAAAAATCCACGCCTATGGTTGTAATGGTCCTTGAGAAAAAATTCCTTTAAAAATCCACGTTTATGGCTGGAATAGTCCTTGAGAAAAAATTCCTTTAAAAATCCACGCCTATGGTTGTAATGGTCCATTTTTGAGATGTTGAAGTTGTCTGTTGGCTGTTACTGTTCTCCTTTTGTGCAGGTGCGAGTGTGTTGTTGTGTTCTCTGCTTTTGTTCCAACATCTCGTCATGATTATGGAAATACGGTGAGTGAGCCCTGTTACAATTTATTGTACTTAATTAAATAAATGAAAGTGAAAATGAAATAAATTTAAATTCTTTGACAATATAATGATTTCGTTAAGAATCGCTGGTGCTTATATTAACATATCAATGTTTGTGTCTCTCGCTCTCCACGAGGGACAGACAATTTATTTACATGAATTAGCAACAAACAGATTAAGTGCTAATTTTTAACAAGTAGTTGTAAGCCATAAAACTGCATTTGCTTGAAATTTATTAACTTGCTTAGATACTAGCCAAAAATAGCTATCCATTTTATGGTGTTGTGGTCTGTGTTAATTTTTTCCACAAAATTTGTTTTGGTATCTTGATGAACATTTCGGGAAACTTTTTACTGCTCATTTATTGCTCAATCACTTGTGTGAGATGCACCCGCATCTCTTAGCTAGGACATGAAATTTGGGACATGTTATATCTTGTTGTTATTTTGGCGACGTTTTATAGCGACGAAGTGAATGTGTACAGATATTGTATAACAAGAGCTGGGTATATAAAGCCACAGTATAGGCGTGGATTTTAAAAGAAATATTTTCTCAAGGACTATTACAGCCATAGGCGTGGATTTTTAAAGGAATTTTTTTCTGAAGGACAGCCACAGGCGTAGATTTTTAAAGGAATTTTTTTCTGAAGGACAGCCATAGCAGTGGTTTTTAAAGGGATTTTTTTCTCAAGGACTTTTTAAAATAATTTTTTTCTCAAGGTCTGTTACAGTCATATGAGTGGATTTTTTTCTCAAGGACTTTTTAAAATATTGTTTCTCAAGGTCTATTACAGACATAGGCGTGGATTTTTAAAGGAATTTTTTTCTCAAGGACTATTATAACCATAGGCGTGGATTTTTAAAGGACTATTATAACCATAGGCGTGGATTTTTAAAGGATTTTTTTCTCAAGGACTATTATAACCATAGGCGTGGATTTTTAAAGGAATTTTTTCTCAAGGACTATTATAACCATAGGCGTGGATTTTTAAAGGAATTTTTTCTCAAGGACCATTACAACCATAGGCGTGGATTTTTGAAGGAATTTTTTACTCTAGGACCATTTCAACCATAGGAGTGGATTTTTAAAGGAATTTTTTTTCTCAAAGACCATTACAGCCATGGGCGTGGATTTTTAAAGGATTTTTTTTTCTCAAGGACTATTACAGCCATAGCGTGGATTTTTAAAGGAATTTTTTCTCAAGGACCATTGCAACCATAGGCGTGGATTTTTAAAGAAATTGTTTACTCTAGGACCATTTCAACCATAGGACTGGATTTTTAAAGGAATTTTTTTTCTCAAAGACCATTACAGCCATGGGCGTGGATTTTTAAATGATTTTTTTCTCAAGGACTATTACAGCCATAGCGTGGATTTTTAAAGGAATTTTTTCTCAAGGACCATTACAACCATAGGCGTGGATTTTTAAAGGAATTTTTTACTCAAGGACCATTTCAACCATAGGCGTGGATTTTTAAAAGCATTTTTTTTTCTCAAGGACCATTACAGCCATGGGCGTGGATTTTTAAAGGAATTTTTTCTCAAGGACTATTACAGCGATAGGCGTGTAGTTTTAAAGGATTTTTTCTCAAGGACTATTACAGCCATAGGCGTGGATTTTTAAAGGAATTTTTTCTCAAGGACTATTACAGCCATAGGCGTGGATTTTTAAAGGAATTTTTTCTCAAGGACTATTACAGCCATAGGCGTGGATTTTTAAAGGAATTTTTTCTCAAGGACTATTACAGCCATAGGCGTGGATTTTTAAAGGATTTTTTTTTCTCAAGGACTATTATAGCCATAGACGTGGATTTTAAAAGATTTTTTTTATCTCAAGGACTATTAAAGCCATAGGCGTGGATTTTTAAAGGAATTTTTTCTCATGGACTTCTAAAGCCATAGGCGTGGATTTTT
This sequence comes from Musca vetustissima, assembly GCF_032173495.1. Classification (NCBI taxonomy): domain Eukaryota; kingdom Metazoa; phylum Arthropoda; class Insecta; order Diptera; family Muscidae; genus Musca; species Musca vetustissima. Next base: position 7,019 of record NW_026888573.1, read on the forward strand.
AAAGGAGTTTTTTCTCATGGACTACTAAAGCCATAGGCGTGGATTTTTAAAGGATTTTTTTCTCATGGACTACTAAAGCCATAGGCGTGGATTTTTAAAGGATTTTTTTCTCATGGACTACTAAAGCCATAGGCGTGGATTTTTAAAGGAATTTTTTCTCATGGACTACTAAAGCCATAGGCGTGGATTTTTAAAGGAATTTTTTCTCATGGACTACTAAAGCCATAGGCGTGGATTTTTAAAGGAATTTTTTCTCATGGACTACTAAAGCCATAGGCGTGGATTTTTAAAGGAATTTTTTCTCATGGACTACTAAAGCCATAGGCGTGGATTTTTAACCCTTTCAGTGTTTTTGTCGAATATATTCGAGATTTAAAATTACTCTCTTCCTTTGCAATTTTTCGGTTATCCTACGTACCGTTACAATTGATGTCCTTGTTTTTGCTGAAAAACAGACAAAACTGCCCGAGAATTAAAATAAGAATTGCTTTTGTTTCTAAAGTCTGTGCCTTCATATGATTTTAAGTACAACATTTTAGATTTTTATTCCGACAAACAATTTTTGTGACACTGAAAGGGTTTTAGGTATTTTTATATATTCGACATCGTATTGCCGTTATATTTTCCCACATTTTCCACATCGATTTATAATTGTTGACATTATTTACCGAGCGTGGTAGCTCGTAATAAATATTTATAAATTATAGTTTCAGCGATTCTTGTGATTTTTTGAGTTTGATTTCAAACACACACACATACATACAGTGAGTGTAATAAGTATTTTGCCTCAATACAAATTTGACAAAATTCCAATATATACGTCTAAAGCCAGCATACTAAAGACGTAAAATGAATTATGTGTGATGGAATATGTTTGTGGACATATTTAGATCGTATTTCTGCAAGAATCATTGCGATAGACCTATTGGTCTCGAAGATATCGTCCGAAATCTATAACAACCCAAAAATGTTCATCACAAAAAAGTATTTTGCTTTTTATTATTATTTTAGAAAAAATTGTTACATAAAACACGTTTGGTCTCTTTATAGTTACTATTGCGGTTAATCACATACTATAAGCGATTTGTCGACGATTCCAATACAGCACGGCATTTGTTCGTGGATATTTTCTCACATTTACATTCAATACATTATCCATTAGTATTTCATTTAATATTAGGTATTTTCTCGTCCTAATCTTAAGATAAGAGTATTAAACATAGTAATTGCGGCTTCAAAACATCCCAAATATGTTTAGAATAATAAAAAAGAGGTTTTAGAAAATATAACGCGAGGACAGAACCTTAAAAACTATTAAAAACAAAATCCGACAAACAAATTATTAAAAAAAAAAATCGCGAAACCCAATTTTTCGGACTTCGAAATTTGTATGGTCCAGTAATATTGATCTAGGAACCAATATATACAATGTAAATAGCAATAAGGGGGTCAGATTCAAAGATATGAACAGTTCTAAAGCAATAGTAATAAAAAAAATTACATGAAGTTGGGAGAAAGCATCATTATTCGTTAAATCCTACTGTCTTTTGAAAAACTGTGGTTGCTGGTGGCGAATACGCATTCTATATTTTATCTCCGATTAACACCATCAGTTGCGAATAAAATGCAGTAGGGAATAAACGGGTCGATCAATTTATTTTCGAAATATGATGTATTTCTATGGCCAGAAAACCGTCCATATCTTTGAATCTGACCTCCTTATTGCTATTTTCATAGTATATTTTGGTTCCTAGAACAGTAATAATGAACCATAAAGATTTCGAAGTTAGAAAAATGGAGTTTCGCGATATTTTTTTAAATAATTTGGTTGTCGGATTTTGGTTTTAATAGTTTTTAAGGTCCTGTCCTCGCGATATTTTTTGTAAAACCTCCTTTTTATTATTTTTAACATATTTGGGATGTTCTGAAGCCGCGACGACCATATTTAATACTTTTGAGATTAGGATGAGAAATTACCAAATATTAAATGAAATATTGCTGGAGAATGTATTGAACGTAAATGTGAGAAAATAATCGGGAAAAAATGCCGCGGTTTATTGGAATCGTTGCCAAATCACTTATAGTATGTCGTCACCCGCAATGGTAACTATAAGAAGACCAAACGTGTTCCAAGTAACAATTTTTTCTAAAATAATAATAAAAAGCAAAATACTTTTTTGTGATAAACATTTTTGGGTTGTTATAGATTTCGGCCGATATCTTCGAGACCAATAGGTCTATCGCAATGTTTCTTGCAGAAATACGATCTAAATATGTCCACAAACATATTCCATCACACATAATTCATTTACGTCTTTAGTATGCTGGCTTTAGACGTATATATTGGAATTTTTATACCCTACACAACTATGTTGTCAGGGTATTATAGCTTTGTGCAGCCCCAAATGTTTGTAACGCCGCGAAATATTGGTCGTAGACCCACCTTTAAGTATACCGATCGTCATATCTCGACTAGCTGAGTCCATCTAGACATGTGTGTCCGTCCGTCCGTCCGTCTGTCCATTATAATTTGTAAACACGATACAGGCCACAGTTATGGACCAATCTTCACGAAATTTTGCATGTAGGATGGGTTCTGGCCAATGAAGACCCCTATTGTTTTTGGGAAAGATCTGTTAATATTTAGGGGATGAAATGGACCAAATACTAAATTTTTGTCGGTTTTTCTGGTGGCTCCAGAGGCCGCAATATTGGCTCGAACATCTTGAAATTTTGCATGGAGTAGTGGATCGGGCCAAAGAATAAGCATGCCTGTTTTCATAAAGATCGGTCAATATTTAGCGGGTCAAATGGACCCTGACTTTTGTGTGAAAAATTACAAAATTTTTATTCTATAGCGTATATATTAGTCCCTGATGGACATAGACCCGAGAAGTTGATTTTATATCCAAGAGGAGTGGTTGACCTTTAAATTAATACCAATTATATTGTTGTAAGTGCTCGGATGTGGGAGTTACACCCAAATATTTACAGGTATCTCCGTATACGTATATTATTTAGTAACCCATTACCATACTGGAGGGCGGAAATATAGCGCTGATCGCTTTGAAATGTTCCATGAGGTTCCAGTTATGGTCAAGGACAACGCCTATAATTTTCGGTGATGATCAGATAATAATTTTGGAATGAAGTGGACCGAAAACTTAATTTTTTGTGTTATTTTCGAGTCGATCTATAGACCTCAAATGAAAGCCGAAGGAATCTGGACAATAGCTGTACTTAATACTCGAAGCATTCGGAAAATATGTCACTGTGAGGTGCTGTTTACCTCTAATCGGGCAAGAGGGGGAAAATATCACGAAATATTGCCCAGGCTCGGAATAAACATCCGCAAAAAATTTGAGTTCCGTGGTAGTTGTGTAGGGTATCGTATGGTCGGCCCCGTCCGACTATACTGCTCCGCTCACTGGTTTCAAATTTTTATTGAGGCAAAATACTTATTACACTCACTGTATATAATATCAAAATCACAACCGAACCGTTTTTTTTTTTTGTCTGTAACTCACAAATGCGTGAGTACCCAACGGACATATTTAGATTGTGTGGCAATGGTACTTGATTTTAATTGATTTACAATGACAAGTTGCAGATTGAAGGAAACTCTCACACTGCATGCAGCCGGTCGATGGTGGTTGTAACCATTTATAAATCCATCAAGGTCAGCCTTTGTTTCATTTGATTTGTTGTTGATATTTTCATGTGTTATTTCTTCTAAATTTAGTTGTCACACAAAAGAGCAATTAATCAAAAAATTGTTTATAAAAATCGTTAAATATCGTTGACAAAAAGCGTGCAATGGCCATAAATGATGCTGGACAGACTGACTGACAGGCGGGCTGAAATGTCGTTGATTTTTTTGGAAAATAATTAACAAATTTGGGGACACAAAAAACTAACTTGAATTGTACATGTCACTTTGGCATTTTCAAATTGAATAGATTTTATTTCGGCAAGGGTGAACGTCATGCTGTCTAACAGGATTTGTTGTTAAATTGAATAATTTGCATATAAATTAACATCCATCAGACGTGATGTAGTGTTGTTGTGTCGGTCCAAAAGCAAATAATTTAAATCGTTCAATGCAATAATTGACCATATCTTTGCTTTATTCCGAACAATGATGACCAATTTTGGTTAAACGTTCTTGACGACAAGTGCTGTCCACCATGGAGGTATTTTGATAGTATGTTTTGGTTTGGTGTTTGTATTTGTATTTGTTGATAGATAATAAATTTAACCCAAATAGTTTTCCAATGAACCGTTTTTTTATATTTTGTTGACATGGTGGTTAACTTGGTCTGTTAGTTTTTTACTGCAGTTTTTTATTATTTTTTCTAATAAATTTCGTGTTTTAAATTTTTTTCACTGACACCCACTGCACGATTTTATATTGCTTGCAACAGCATACATTTTTAACAGCACAATTTGAGTTACTGCAATATTGAGCTTGTGCTCTTTTAAATCTCAATGCGATTTTTTTATTATATGTTTTATTTACAGAAGATTTTGGAAATATAATCATGTTAAAACACAATGTTTTAAATGTTGCATTGCACTAAGAAGATATGTTGAGCTAATACGCATTGTTATACCCTCCACCATAGTATGGAGGGTATATTAGTTTTGTTTTTCCGTTTGTAACGCATCGAAATAATCATTTCCGACCATATTCTTGATCAGCGTAAAATTCTATGACGATTTAAGCATGTCCGTCTGTCTGTCTGTTGTAACCACTCTAGCGTCTAAACGAATTAAGATAGATCGCCAAAATTTTGCATAGAGTCTTTTGTCTGCAGGCAGGTCAAGTTCGAAGATGGGATGGCTACATGGGTACACGTTTATGCATAGATCCCATATAAGGGTACCCCCATTTTTCGGTATTTTGAGGTTCTTGAGAGCGCTTTTCAACTCAATTCGCTGAAATTTGGTACTTTGAGTTCTTATTGAGTAACAAATCTCCATACTAAAAATTATATATATAGGTGCATTTTTTCGGATAGCCCCCATACAAGGCTACTCCCAATTTTCGGTATTTTTGGGGTTCTTGGGCGCGTTTTATAAATAAATTCGGTGAAATTTTGCACATTGAATTCTTATTGGGTAGCAAATCTCTCCACTCTAAATTATAAAAATAGGTAAATTTTTTCGAGTAGCCCCCATATAAGGGTACTCCCCAATTGTCGGTATTTTGGGGTTCTTTAACGCGGTTTTCAACCAAATTCTTTGTTTTTGTAGCCCTCTTTTATATTAAAATAGTTATCTGATTTGTTCCACGTTTTGGTTTGGGTTCTATAAAACCTGTGGTGATGGCCTTATATAACTGTTAATTGCAGTATTTTGGGGATGTTCCATCCTACCATGCGTCGTCAATATCGGTCCACTTTTTGGAAAAATATCCATAAAAATTTCTGAAATTTGTATTTCATGTATATCGGCAGGCATTCAGGCATCTCCTCCATATAATTATAATTCCTGAAGGACAGAATTGAGATATATAACAAAGCCTTTGCAATCTAAATTACAGTGGCTCGAGGATTTTATACTCTACCATGCGTTATTATTAGACCTAGCACAAAAAATAACAAAATGGCGGACCTTTAACAATAGATTTTTTTTTTTTGAAAATCGGATGTCCTTGACCACAAACTAAGTAACAAATTCAATGATTGGATTTACCATAGTTCATACGATAGCTATACACACACATAGAATCGTATCAACATTTGGAACCGATTGGATTAGTACTTTTGATATTTTTTAGGAATACTTATTAAGTATGCCTTAAACATATACACCTTTTAGGGAAGACCCCATATAACACTACCCCAAAGATCGGTATTTTGGGCAACTTGAGCACGTGTATTCTTATTGGATAGAAAATGCCGCAATAAAATTTTATCAACATTGGCCAATATTTCGGGGTAGTCGCCATATAATGGAAATTTGGCATAACGAATGGAATTGAGACTAGGATAGAGTGTGTTGATTAAAGAAAAGTCCTTATTTTTGATGGCGGGCATGTTTATGCAACGGCATTAGAAAAAGTATATGTCTGGATCTCAAATGGATCTTAGCACAAAAATTAACGATATGGCGGACGTTTGACAATAGTTCTTTTTTTAACTTGATACTTTGTGCAAAATTCGGCATCAATCGGACAGGAGTTTGGTGCACTATTTTCCTAAAATCGGACGATAAAATCTCTATCTCTCTATCTGAACCGATTTTCACGGAACTTAGCACACGTCACTCAAAACTCAATTCAGTAAGCTATGCCAAATTTCGAGCAAATCGAAAGATAAACAAGGACTTTGTTGCACCATTAACCTAAAATCGGATAAAAATATATATAGGAGCTATATCTAAATCTGAACCGATTTTCACAAAACGTCATTCAAGACTAAATTCTGTAAGCTGTGCCTAATTTCGTGCAAATCGTAAGATATACAGGGTGAGATAAAAAAACTGCAACAAAGTCAAGCGCCATACTTTTTACACTTTTTGTTAAATTTTATTGAATGAAAGCAAAAATGTCGGAAATAGCGTCAAATTTTTGAATAAGTTTAGATTTGTTCAAATTGGTCACCTTTGGCGCGAATTATGGCCTTCAAACGACCAATGAAACCATCACACGCTGCGGCCAAAATGTTTGCGTGCCCAAAGCCTTAATATACCCTCCAGAATATGTTCGCGATAATATTCAGTATTTTTACAAATATATTTATATTTGCTGGACAACGAATGTTTTCTCATCGAATAAAACCAAATTCGGCAGCTCACCACTTTCGGCATGCTCTTTTCAGTCTATTTTCTTTCTGTTCCATCACGAATAACTATTTTCTGGAAAATTCTTACCAAAATGCTTTTTTACGCTTGTAATCAATATAATGAGCTGTCACTGGAAACAAATTAACAGCTTTCAGACTTAGAAATGACAGCAGTTTGAAGTTGGTTGCAGTTTTCTTATCTCACCCTGTATAGGGACCATTTACATTAAATCGGAAGAAAATATATGTGGGAGCTATATCTAAATCTAAACCGATTTTCACGAATCTTAACATTTGTTATTCCAGACATTATAGGAGCTATGTGAAAATCTGAACCGATTTTTTCCTATTTCAATAGGGTTCCTACATTGGCCAAATATGAGCAGAGCCAAATTCCATCCAATTGGCTCATAAATGCATCCTGTACTTTGTTTACAATTTAAAATGGACAGTCAGGAAGGACGGACATGCATTAATCGACTCAGAAAGAAATTCTATGCACATTTTCAAAAGGAACCATGTGCCTATCGCGTTTCCTTTTGCCTACCACAGTGTGGGGAAAGGTATAATAAATAAAAAGCGAAGAAAACACCGACAATTGTTTACAATGAGATTTAAAAAAACACTGGGGGTTAGTAATACAAAGTTTTAGCGCTGCGTATTATGGTGAAAGGGGTGTATTAAAGCTCACTAGGAAACCCTGAAAGATCGGTTAATATCTAGGGGATAAAATGGACCAAATACTTAATTTTTATCGGTTTTTCTGGTCGCTCTAGGGCCGCAATTATAGGGGATCGGGCCAAAGAATAAGCATGCCTGTTTGGATAAGGATCGGTCCATATTTAGCGGGTCAAATAGACCCTGATTTTGTGTGAAAAATTACAAAATTACAAAAAAAATAGACCCGAAAAGTTGTTGGTACATCCAAGGGCAATGGTTGACCTTTAAATTGATGCCAATTATATGGTCGTATGTACTCAGATGTTGGAGTTACAATTAAATAGTGTGGACAAGTAATTAGAAGGTCTGTACTGAAGGGCTGTAATAATTGTCGGCCTCTAGTTGGTCCAGATTGTTCAAAAATCGCGAAATATTGCCGAAGCTCAGAATATAGATCCACAGAAAGTAAGTTTTTCGTGGAAGTTGTGTAGGGTTTCATATGGTCGGCCCCGTCCGACTCTACTGCTCCGCTCACTGGTTTATTCTGTACAAAACCGAAATAGGTGGCAAATCAAATTAGGAGCTATGTTAAAACATTAACAGGCAAGAATTAGGAATGACAAATTATACTCACTGAGCAGATCTCTGATCTTTGCATAGGCTCGGAAGACGTCTCAAATGACATCCCGTTTATTTTTCTTTTATTTAGACAGTGTTAATTTAGTATATTTTGGATTAGACAAGATACAAATTTGAAAGTGTTTTAATCCCATTATAAACATAACAGACATATGTGTATATATGCATATGCATAGACATTACATTCACGTTTTCTTTTTCAAGTGTTTGCAATAACTCAAACATTATTAAACACTTGATTTTGATTGCTATATCTGATCTATTCAAATAACTGAAAAACAAATAAGAAAATCCGATTTTTACTATGATAAATGTAATTCCAGTTTCCCATAACTCCATAACAGCGACGCCATACATTAACCTTGTCTTGCAATGAAAAAAAATGTTGGTCAGCATGTGTGATTCGAAAACTACGTCAGTGTCCAATTCAGTTTTCTAATGTATCATGTATGGAGTTTATTATTATATCTGAACAACATCAGTCAATGATTCCAGCTGTGACACGATACCAAAACAACATTTATTTCAAACTGTGTGTTTTTTTCGAAAAGCAAAACAGCAAAAAAACAGACACTGTTTGTATTGACCCCCATTCTCAATGCCCTAAGTAACAAGCACTCCACGAAAATGTATGTTTAAAAAAAAACAAAAAATTGAAAAAAAAAGAAACCTGGATATGAAAATGTATAAAAATTCACACACAAGTAAGTAATCATTTTCAATGATGTTTCGGCTTGTTTTTCTCAATCGATATCTAAGTATCTTTTGATCTGGGTACAAAATACACCAAGTATGTGGTAATTCCTATCAATTGCAATCGCTCACCATGAGCATAGTCTTCGTGTATGTGTGTGTGTCTATGGGTCCCATAAGGTGGACATGGAACTGCGAGAATTTTATGCGATTTTTACATCATCGATATGCATATTTGATCATCGGGAATCGATTAAAATATGGCAAGTGTTTCTCGTCGGTATCTCTTTGGTGCTTGGTGGTGGTCAGACAGTCGGTCGGTATTGGTTTTTGCAGATCCAAATGTGCCATTAAACATTGATTGCAAACCATTTATGGTTAGTTGACAGTTGTCTCGGTACCTCTCTCTATGGGTGCATGTGTGTGTGTGTGTGCGTGTGTTTGATAGACGTTATATATTTTGTTTTACTATTTTCTTCGGTGAATGAATGACGCCAAATAAAGTCATTTAAGAATAATAACAGTTGTTATGCTGCTGCTACTGTCGATACATGTTCGAAGATAAATGCAAAATGTCAATAAATGGGTTGGCAATAGCAATTTGTTTGAAATGGAAGCAATTTAATGGAGGAGTATAAAAAATTGATTGCATTTTATGTTCCTGTTTATGAATGAAAGGAATGAAATTGTATGCATTTGTTGATGCTAAAACTAAGAGGTGGGTATGTTAATGTGTTTTGATAAAAAAAACATATTAGTCATTACGAATGAATTTAAATCGACGATATTTTTCAGGCATAAGTACATACCATTATCATTTAAGTGAGAATATCGGATAATTCTAGGTCAATTTACGGCTACTTTGACGGTGTATGCCGGGGTTATGTCAAATATAGACCTATATTGATAATTTTCTGTACATATGTACATTAGTCTTCAAAAGTTGTAAATGTCAAATTACAATCCTTATTTGGATTTTGGATGATCAAAACAGGATTATGTTTCGAGGTAGCCACCCCTATAACGGTACCCCCAATGTTCGGCATCTTTATGGTTTTGACAAATGTTTGTATTTAATTGGTTGTAATTTCGGATTGTGGTAAGATAGTAAATCTTCCAACTAAAAATTCTCAATATTGGTCCACCTTTGGATTCTCATTGGAAAGAAAATGCGCCAATAAAATATGATCAACATTGGCCAATATTTCCGGGTATTCGCCATATAATGGAAATTTAGTATGACGTAGTCCAGTTTAATGTCCGTGAAGTTTTGTTGAAATCGGTTCAGATTTAGATATCGCACCCATTTCATTTGCACGGTATTATTTTTAGCATATTGAATCGAGTCTAGATGATAGAGAGTTAGATGTAGTTCCTATATATATATATATTCGTCCAATCTCATGCATCACCCGATGAAATAGTGAGCTAATATGTGCCGCGAGTTCACCCATAAGAACTATAAAAAAAATTGGTTGAGGCGTCGGGTTAGTTGCCCACTACTATAAAAATCAAAACAAAAAAAAAGAAACCCAAACCCAGATAATTCTGACGGGATAAAAGGAGAGAGGAGAAACGTATTTTCAGAAAAAAAGAAAGAGCAAGAAAAACGTGAGCGTGAACAAATCGAGATGTACAGGAGTAAAACATCAAATCGATGGCTTTGGTGCAGCCACATCCTCCTGTAGAGATAAAGAAGGAAACCTGGTGACAGATACAGACAGCGTGCTGAGTATCTGGAAGGAGCATTTTGAAAAACTTCTGGTATCAAATAGTAGCAGTGAAGTGGATACCCTAGAACCAATAATAGATGACGATATAGAGTGTATACCACCTAGCCAAGATGAAGTCAGAATAGCAATCAATCGGCTGAACAATAATAAAGCAGCAGGTACCGATGGGTCACCAGCCGAACTATTCAAGACTGGTGGTCAGATGGTGGTCAGGAGCATGTACAAGCTGATTAGTACAATTTGGCTAGAAGAATGCATGGCCAATGATTGAAACCTCAGCATCCTGTGTCCCGTGCACAAAAAAGAGAAGAGACGATATGTGCCAACAATAGAGGAATAAGTCTCCTTCCCATCGCATATAAAGTGCTATCCATCGTACAGTGTGAACGACTGAAGCCAATGGTCAATGACATTATTGGACCATACCAATGTGGCTTCAGACCTGGCAAATCCACCATTGACCAGATTTTCACTCTGCGCCGCATTCGACAGCCCTATCCGTTATGAGGTGTATAAAGTCATGTCTACGTTTGGCATTTCTGCAAAATTAATTCGGCTATGGAGGATAACTTTAACAGGCACAAGATCAGTAGTTAAAGTCGGAAAGAACCTCTCGGAGCTCTTTAATACCAAACGATGATTCTGAGAAGGTGATAGTTTGTCGTGTGACCTTTTTAACATCCTGCTGGAAAAGGTTATACGAGAGGCAAAAGTGAACAGAAATGACACTCTGTACACCAAACAACACATGTTACTCGCCTACGCTGATGACATCGACATAATGGGTCGAACATTGAGATCAGTAACAACCACCTTTGAACAAATTGGGAAGGAGTCTGCCAAAGTGGGTCTGGCAGTAAACGGCGAAAAAGAAAAGCTGATGGTATCAACGCGCAAGATGTCCAGTAGACTCGGACCAACTGTGGAACTTGAGAACTACAGCTTCGAGGTTGTCAAAGATTTTATATACCTTGGTACCGCCATAAACAAAACGATTGACAACAGTTTTGAAATTCGGCCAACAGATGCTACTACAACTCAAATGCAAGGCCACTACCCGTGATGTTATATGGATCTGAAGCTGTTATATGGATATCGCCGTCGAATGAACCATGAGTTGTACCAGCTATTCTCGGACATCGACATTGTTAGACGTATTGAGCTGCAGCGACTTCGTTGGCTAGGTCATGTTGTGAGAATGGAAGGCATATAAAAGCGAACCAGCTGACGGTTCACGCTGAAGGGGGAAGGCCAAGAATACGATGGAAAGATCAAGTCGAAGACAACATTGCCGAACATGGTCTTTCAAATTGAAAAACTGCGCAAAAGGCCGACGTGCCTGGAAATCTTTTCTAAGCTTGGCTTATCGAACGAAAGTTCTGTCACAAGCCACCTAAGTAAGTAAGTAATCTCATGTTGCATGTGTAATCTCATGTTGCACCAAAGAGCATAAGTTTGTTCGTTTTAAATGAAATGTTGCTGGGGGTATTATTTGTAATACTTTTAAAGGTTAAAACCTTTATGGTCAACTCTTTGATAAAAACATGAACCTAATATTAAACGAATATTAACACCAGTCTTTTCCAAATATGGAAGCATTTATGAATCTCTTTGTGGAATTCTATTAATACATATTTTTTCTCCAATGTACTCATTATTTCAAACAAAACGTCTACTGACGGCGGTTTTTATGGTAGTAGCCCACAACCGCTTCGTAGCTTTTATGACTCAGCTTTTATTTTATGCCGAAGCTCTACAATAGCATAACACAGCAGTAGCAAATGACTGTTTAGTTGCGCCCCTTTAGTAGCCACCATAATACGGGGGAGACAGCCAGACGATATAAAGGAGAGAAATTATTTCAATGATTAGCTGTGGCGTCAAACCTTTTGTATTCATCCATAGCCTGTCTTCCTTTATTTGAGAGTTGTGGCTACTTCCACTTGAATAAATCGAATTGCGGCTACTTAAGAAAGAATACAGACGCCTACGTCACGTTTTCAGCATTTAGCGGAAGATATGAACATTATTCTCGATCTCTTTGTTAATGAGATCATCAAATATATTGTAATTATAATTATATTTTTAATAGTGAAGCTATACATTGTATCATGAAATAGCCTGCGATGACTCTTGCATTGTTAATTTTTCTTTTTTCAAATGCATTAAATTTACATTTTCTAACAATGGGCTTGCCATCAGATTATTTTTTAGCACTTGAAATTCTATTCAAATTCAGTTTTCATATCAGTTTTACAATAAACTTAAATAAACTCTAATTTTGACAGTTGCATTAACGCCTCCAAATTCATACGAATAATAACAAAAGAACTAAAGGTACAAATGTTGTATGGCAATTGTTTGAAGATATTACAAAATAAATTCTATATCATTTGCACATATTCTTATGCATAGAACTTCAAAAGCGCCTTTGGCTATATAGGAAAGAAGATCAACAGCGCCAGGTCAATGTAATATGAAAGAAATTGGAAAATTATATTTTTCACATGAAAATTCTAGTAATAATTGACATATTTCTACTGAACTTAATATACGAACTGTAGACTGTAGCCATAATAGTATTAGAACATTTTATGAATACATTTTTTTTCCTATCTCATATGCATGGATACAAATGTTTGTAGACGCATGCAAAATATAATAATTTCCAAAATATTTAATGTGTGTGTGGTTGTGCTGCGCTTAGATAATCTTTCCATGGCAAAGTACGGTGCTAATAAATAGAGAATGGTGTAAATGAACACTGATATGCGGACTGTTTTCACAGAATACAACAGACAAAACCTATTATTTGCGGAAACTTTTATTTGTAATAATATTTTCAAATGCCCAAGAGCTTGGTGTGAGAAAGATGTGCAAATGGTGTTGCCTTTAATGATGTCCACCCTTAAATGTTTAACGTGAATACTTTTTTAGAATATTTTAACGATACAATCATAATTATAAACAAAACCGAATTTTCTGTTACGAAAGGGTATTAATCCTGACGAGAGAGAAAAAATTCTCGCAAAGTATAAGTCGCCCTTGCCACAGATTTATAGCCTCAGCCTATTACATATCTAATATATATTAGGTTTGGGAAAAATAAATCCATTATTTTTATATGAACTATAGGACTTTATTTAAAATGCTTCTGAATGTCCGATTTGGGTCAAAAATACACCGGTTTGTTGTATGATTTGTTGCCATTTTGAAGGTAATTTCCTTCTCTATATTTGCAAAAACTCTAGAAGTCGATTTTCACAATCCTCCCTAGATACCAATTTTTTATTATTAAAAAAATTTTGCAATGCAAGAAAAAAATGATAATCGCTTGGTGCCAAGTCCGGAGTGTATGTCGGATGAATTAAAACTTCCCAACCAAGCTCCCGATGTTTCTGGCGAGCCACTTTAGATGTGTGTGGCCTAGCGTTTTCCTGGTGGAACACGACACCTCTCCTGTTTACCAATTCTGATCAATTGTAAATGGTTAAAAACAGTCGATCTTTAGCTTCTGGGCGATGTTACGACTACTAACATGACAGTCAACTTCGATCATTTCGTCGATTTTATCGACATTTTCGACGACCGGTCTACCTGTGCGAGGTGCTTCTCTAAGATCAAAAATTTCTGAACATACCGAAACCAAAATTGCACATAATTGGCTGTATCGGTACAATAAACACCATTCACAATTTTAGCCGCTAGGCTTGCATTTTCGCCTTGGTCGAAGAAAAACTGTAAAATAATAAAATTTTCTACGGGAACGTTTTCACTTTTTTCAGCCTTTTTTGGCACAAAAATTTCTATAAAGTTTGACTTTGAAATTTCACTACAAAAACACCAGACCACTTTTGACATTTATTTTAACGACAAGTGATGTAGAATTTTATATACTGTAACAGGGTGCAACAATTTTTAACGATACTTAAAATTTTATTTTTTAATTAACCCAAGAAAACAGGGTATTCTAACCCACTGTGCGATGTTTGGAGGATAGTTTTGAAATGACATGCCTGCAGTCCAATCGAATGAGAAATATTTATACGCTACACAACTATGTTGTCAGGGTATTATATTTTTGTGCAGTGCTAAGAGTTTGTAATGCCGCAAATATTGGTCCTAGATCCATCTTTAAATATACCGATGGTCATATCTCGACTAGCGGAGTCGATCTAGACATGTGTGTCCGTCCGTCTGTCCATTATAATTTGTAAATTGGGAAATTATGAATATAGGTCCATTTTTTCGGATAGCACCCATATAAGGGCACCCCCTATTTTCGGGTTCTTGAGCGCGTTTTTCAACCGAATTTGCTGCAATTTGTTATTTTGTAGTCGTTATTAATATTCGCCCCCTTTTTGGGGTAAACCCCTTTTTATACCCTCCACCATAGTATGGAGGGTATATTAATTTTGTCATTCCGTTTGTAACTCATCGAAATATTCATTTCCCTATAAAGTATATATATATATTCTTGATCAGGGTAAAATTCTAAGACGATCTAGCCATGTCCGTACTCCTGTCCTTCCGTCTGTCTGTCCGTCCGTTTGTTGTAATCACGCTATCTTCTGAAGGAATTATTGTTATGGTTTACATAATCCGTTTTTAGAAATGTCGGTATAGGTCCACTTGTTGGTATGTTCCCTATATTTTCATTTCTAGTACCTGTCAATATATCTATGGTGGAGGCCCGGCCTAACTTACCGCTTTTTCACTTGTTTATATTAAAATAGTTATCTGATTTGTTCCGCGTTTTGAGTTTGATTCTAAGACTCTATTGTAATCATTTCACCTGCGGAGGATAGCGAGATAAAAAATTAGAACGTAAGGTTCGATAATGAACTATAGCCGCATTTAGACCTAGACCCTGTGTGGAGGTTTCAGAAGGAGTTGGCCGATATTCCCCATCTTCGAATTTGAATTATCAATTAAAATTTCTGAAATTTGTATTTTTAGACATGTCGGTATAGGTCCACTTTTTGGTATGTTCCCTTTATTTTCATTTCTAGTACCTGTCAGTATATCTATGTTGGAGGGTATCCAAAGTTCGGCCCAGCCGAACTTAACGCTTTTTCACTTGTTTTATTTAAGTTGAATATATGTAAGTCAAAGAAAAACGATTTGAACTCTATAAGCATCTCGTACATTTCCAACTCCCATCTCACATATGCGACAATTAAATATATAAACATTTCCTTTAGACTGCAGAGAATGGCAAAAAATAATGTCACCGTGAATGTCTTTTATGTATATATCAAATTTCACAACTTAAACAGTAAAGCAACATAAACTACAGCTTACCATTTCGAAGAATGACACATTTTGCTCTACACATTATTTAGAACGGTTTTTCTAACTACATGCTCCACTATTTACAAGAAATGTGCTGAAAAAGAAATGAAAGAAAATAGTGGAAGTAGGGGAGACTGGGGCACCTTCGGCACTTGTTTTTTTAGAGCTCTATATCTCAGTACTTATTCAACATATATAACAACTTTATGGCTGATTATTGTCCTCTGACACTTAATTATAAAAAATAGTACCAAAAAGATATAAAAAATAATATTAGTTAAAAAATTTTACAGTTTTGTAAAAAAAGTCAAATTCGCCGAATGTGCCCCAACCCGGGGTAGCTTCGGCATTTGATGGGGCACATTCGGCACCATAGTCATAGCCGGGTAATTGCAATCGCTATCAGTCTGGTTGACATTCTGATCCTCTAAAGACTCTATTTGGTTTTAATACGCCACACAATGTTTGAATTATAGGGCTTTATTTTCTAGCGGCGGACGTTTACTTCTCAAGGTCGCACACACCATCAGAAATAGGGGTTTTCTATCGCATTTTGGTCAATACAAGCACGTTTGATCTTATATATGCAATTTCGAACTATATTAAAGGATTAGTTTTAAAGACAAACTCAAAAACATTTTAAGGAAATAATATTGCACAATCTGTATATGGCCGAATGTGCCCCACTTTAAAATGCCGAATGTACCCCGAATGGACTTTTTAGAGTTTTTTTCATTTTTTTCGATCAGTTTTATAAAAACATTATATTTTTAAATATTTCAATAATAATACACATCGTAGTTAACCACATTTTAATAATATTGTCTTAAAAATTTAAAAAGTTTTATACACGAAATACTTACGAAATGGAATTGAAATATTACAGAAACACCTATAAAAATACAAAAACCCACGTATCTAAATAAGCTTATAAGCTAGAAATTTGTGCCCCGATGCCGAAGGTGCCCCAGTCTCCCCTACTTGTTTACTTATGAATGCCATTTATATTAGCTGGTTGTTGTAGTTTTAATCAACACACATCCAAAGAGAAAGAAAATGCCCACAGTTAAATATGTTATTTTTATTACATGACTTCTTGGACTTTCTATTTACAGAGGCGAGAAAAACTTAATGTCCGCAATTATTTGAAATAAGTGAATCGAATGATTATGGGTTTATTCTGTTAATTAATTAATGTGTTGATAAGCATATATGAAGGTGAGGAAATTAAGTATAACTTAAATGTACAAATTAATGTGATTTATAAAAATGAATTTTTACGGAGATCAATTTAAAAAAAAATATTTGAAGGTCTTTAAAAACCGCAAGCGTGGATTTTTTAAACAAATGTTAAGGCGTTTATTTTTAAACGTGAATTTTACAGATAGAATTTTTGATCCGATTTTGATGAAATTTGGCACAGTGCACTTATTTGGCCCAAAGACGAACCCTATTGAAATTGGAGAAAACCCGTTCAGATTTCGATATAGCTCCCATATATAGTTTGGTCCGATTTTATTTAAATGATGCACCATACTCCCAATGTTTTTCCGCTTGGGACAAAATTTTGCACAGCGCACTGAATCAGGACCATACTTATTTATGCGAAGGTTTGTTGGAATCGGTTCAGATTTAGATATTGCTCACATATATAGTTTCGTCCGATTTTATGTGAATGATGCATGAAACTCCCAACATTTGTCCGATTGGGACAAACTTTTGCACAGTGTACTAAATTAGGTCCAGACTGATGTCTGCAATGTTTTGTTGAAATCGGTGCGATTGGGACAATATTCTGCACAGAGTACTGAATTAGGTCCAGACTAAGGTCTGCAAAGTTTTGTTAAAATCGGTTCAGATTTAGATATAGCTCCCATATATAGTTTCGTCCGATTTTGTGTAAACGATACACATTCTTCGCTATGCAATGCAATTGAGGAAAGAATGATGTGTGATAAGGTTTGTTGAAATTGGTTCACAGTTTGATATTTTCGTTCGATTTTATGTAAATGGTGCACCGAAGGGCCTATGCTTGTTCGATTAACTCGAAATTTGGCAGAGGGAAATTAATTGAATAAAGTGATGACAAAAAATAAATGGTGCATGTGTTCATATTTAGCTCCCATATATAATTTTACTTGATTTCATATAAATGGTATACCAAAGAATCCAAGTCTGCCCGTTTGACTTGAATTTTTTTATTGATTTCAGAATGGTATGTGTATAGGTTTTTTCAGAATATAGAAAATTGTTCGGTATAATTCAATTCTTGCTTTGCCATACCAAACATTCTAGAAATAGTTGCAGTGTCTCTGCTAAGCTCTATCTTGTATATACATCGATTATTCATTAAAGTTGCACTAAAGCCATAAAGTTATCAAATTCACCTTATGGCTTTAGTGCATCGAAATTTTAATCAAATATTTGGAATATGTTAGGCCAGCCTATAAAAGTTTTTTCATGGTTTATCCTATTATTCTCTCGGAATGATTTACATAGCTAATCATTCTGGTATTTGCTGTAACAAAATCTAGACATTTAGGATATACGTATGATCCCACATTTGAATATAAATTACATCGTGTTAAAACGAAGAATAGAACAAAGATACAAACGATAGTAAAATCTATACATTGTTTCAACATCACCTATTGTTTCCATATGGATGCACATCGCACTCTGCTAATAATAAGTCGTGATTTAAACAAAAACGGATCTTCTCGAACACCTTTAGCATTTCACACAAAACCGCAAATGTCAATCTAATTAACAATTCCATAAAAAGTGGCAAGAAAAAAGGTTTGACTCTTTATTGAATGCTTCAATGGATTTGACAGAAATTTCAAATATCAATTGTGGAACATGTTTCCGATTTATTTTATATAAGGAAATTAACCCTACAACTAAAAAGTTCAGAACTCAATAAAAGTTGTAAGAAAATAAAATCAAAACAAAACTATTGAACCAAACAAAAACAAAGATAGCAAGTGCCTCTAAAAGTTTAACTTCAAAATGACACAACAAATAAGCCCACAAAATTGGGTTAGGTCTTTTGCTGTTGTTGTTGAACAAATCAAAGGTGTTTGCATTTGCCTGTTGTGTCTGTTCTCTCAATTAACCTATTTGTTAGGTTGGCGAATAAGAGAACAACTGACTTAACGGTAAAAAAGTGAAATAAAAAAGGCCAACATAGTCCAAGTAAAAAACAAAAGAAATAGAGGTAACCTTTCACACTCCAATCAAATTAATGGTCTGCTATTAACTGGAGTACATAATTGTATTGATCTCGCTTAAACATCGTGTGGAGTGATTGGAGTGAACGAACATTATTGTGTCGATTAACCATTATGATGTCAGCAGGACAAGTTAGAATGCTAACTCACTAATGAGCTGGATTTACATTTCGATGTGTTGATGTGGTGTGAAAAGTAAATGACGTTGTTGTAAGATTTTACAAACGAACATTTACCAGTAATACTGTTAGAGATATGTAGGCTATTCTAATAAAATTAGAACAAAAAAATTATTGATTTCACTTGTAAATTAGGTACCGTGGGTTTGAAAATAAAATTTACAAAATTATAGTATCAGATGGTCTGTTGTTTTACTCAATACCGGGTAAATATTTATAAATTTGTAAAAGGAACATATAAAACGATTTCGATTACTTAAGGGACCCACCCATCTAGGTTCTTGATTTCCAAAAATTAATATAATATTAGTATAAACTACTTTTAGAAAATTTGCATTCAAATTTCAAGGGAAAATCTCCACAACTTTTAATGAAATTATTGGTATGTTTCCGTACTGCAAGAATCTACTACTTTTTACTGCGATAACGAATTTTCCTTTATGATATCGAATAATAGTAAAATAGTAAAATCTTGTAGATTCTTGTAGTGCGGGAACATACCATATATTATTTATTGTGTCAGATATTATTTTGTGGTAGGATTTTAAAAATCAAACTTCATAGTTCAGCCATTTTGTAAATTTTTGTGAAAAGTTCAAATTAGAGCTTGACATGTACTCTTTCGAATTACTTTGGAATATTTGGATTCGGATATTCCAGATATATTAAATCGTAAAGCGGTGGAGATTCGTGCAGGTTCTGGTTCTGTAGCGAAATTTCACTGTCATCATGTAAATTAACTACATCGAAATTAATTGATGCATTTTCCAAAAATCATTCGGCATATACAGTTATCATCTGAGAGCCCGAAATGTCAAACTGCAGCCACTTAGCGTAGAAAACGATTATAGGACCTTTTAAAATACCTAAAAGTAGTCAGAACTGTTATATAGAGCGTGTGTTAAAACATGTACCAGCATGTACCGAAAGTTTTTTATAATTTGAAAACCCACACTGTGGTACAGGGTGTTATGTCGTTGTATATATGTTTGTAACATCCAAAGGGAAACGAAATAATAAATTTTGCAAACATGCATAAAATCTATTTCTGAGGCGATTTACGCATGCCCGTCCGCATGTATGTATGTCCATGTAAAATTACAAACAAAGTGAATGTCGCATTTATAATCTGAATCGTATTATTGTATTGTTATATTGTTAAAATCGGTTCAGATTTAAATATGTGTAGTACATATTTAGGTTAGCCCCATATAAAGGTACTCCTAATTTCGGATTATTGGGAATTTTACCAACCTAATTACCTGTAATTTATATGTGATATATTTTTATAACCCACTGCTCTATTTATTCCCAAATAATTTGATCTCTGGTCCATAGTGGATCACAACGCAAACCAACTTAAGAATATTATGTATTTACTTTTGTAGAAATCAGTTCAGATTTAGATACAGCTCTCATATATATCCTCGTCCGATTTCATGTAAATAGTACACTAAACTCCCAAGTTATGTCCGATTGAGTTGATTTGGATATAGTTCCCATATATTTTCCATCCGATTTCATTTAAATGGTGTAGCAAGTAAAAAAAAATTTCCGATATCAAAACATTTTTGCATAGGGTGGCTTAGTGAGTTACAATGCAGTGTATTTTATGGAGCTATCTGTGAGGAGGTACCAGACGCAGTAAACCGATGAGTCCCATTTCGGACTTGACCTGGACTTGTTTAAAATAGTAGGATGTGCATAGTTTTGAGTGAGACTTATAATTTCGTTTTACAACATTTTGATTATTTTGTAGGTTACCAGAAGAAGTGAACTGATAAGTCCCATCCTACAATTTTAAACAGGCTTGGTTAAAATATTAGGTTGCACAAAGTTTAGTTCAAATTGAATAGTTCGTTTGAAATATTACTAAGAAGTTTATTTTTAGCACCATTTTGATTATCTTCGAACTTGAAAATTGTCGAAATTTATAGCCTTTATAGAGGAGGAATGCCAGATGGAATGGACCGATATGTCCCATCTTCTGACTTGATTTTTAGTTGGTGAAATACGTTTTGGTCAAACTAGAGATTCCAATATTTTAATATTGGATCTATAAATATTGAATCTTTTGATAATATTAGAAGAATATTAGGGTGTGCCAAATTTAATTTAAATCGGATAGTTCTTTCGAAATGTCACTTCAACATTAATTTTCAGTAAAAAATTTACCAAAACAGATATTTCCGTATTCTCAATCTTCGAACTTCATTTAAGAGTGGAAGAAATATTACGATGTTCAGGGTTTGGTTTCGTGCGCACCAGTCAGACAGACACACCATTATATGTATGGACAGACGGACAGGGCGGTGTGCTACAGCATACCGAGTGGCACCAGCCAAAGGATCAAATCGATCCTGATTTCAATTTCATACAAATGGTTCAACGAAGGCTCCTAGTCTACCCAGTTGATATGATATTATTCACAGATTAAAACCAGTAAGGAAAGTAGTAGTTCCACTTTGGGAATATTCTACATATGTAGCTTTACAGATGTCGTCTTTTCGAAGGATGCGATCTTTATCTATAAGTAAACGAATTAACATCAATACTTACACATTCCATTCTGCAATCTATTCCATACTTTGTAAATAGACATTAAGCAAACTTTACGAACGCTATTTGGTATGCTTCACTATTCAAAATGTAATATCAATCAAGCACCAACTGATTATTTGGTTTACAATGAACATGAATAGGTCGAAATTATATATGGAAGCTATGCTATATTTAAATCTGAACCGATTTCGAGGAAACTTGCCCGAAATTAATTTATATTATTTTAGTACGTTTTACCAATCGGCGTAGCTATGGGTCTATAGTACACCATTTACTTAAAATCGGACGAAAGTATATATAGGAGTCATATGTAAATCTGAACCAATTTCAAGAAAACTTAACATACAAAAGGTTATAGTAACTTCAGTACATTGTACAAAATTGTGTGCTGGTCGGCCAATATTTGGTTCTTTAGTGCACAATTTACATTAAATCGGACGAAAATATATATTAGCACACATCATTCTGGACCCAATGCCAAATTCGTACAAATCGAAAGATATATAGGGACTTTGGAGACCCATTTACCTTAAATCGGACGAAACTATATATGATAGCTATATCTAAATCTGTACCGATTTTCGAAAACTTGGCACACATCGTTCTGGACCTAATTCAGTACTCTGTGCCAAATTTCGTGCAAATCGAAAGATATAGAGGGACTTTTGTGCCCCATTTACCTTAAATCGGACGAAAATATATGTGGGAGCTATATCTAAATCTGAACCGATTTTTCCCAATTCGGGTTCGTCCTTCGGCCAAATAAGTGGCATGTGCCAAATTTCATCCAAATCGGATCATAAATGCGACTCGTACATTGTTCACAAATATACATGGACGGACGGACAGACGGACGGACATGCATAAATCGACTTAGAAAGTGATTCTACGCATATTCTTAAAAGGAAACATTTGCCTATCTCGTTTCCTTTTGCCTGTTACAAACATATGCACAAAGACGTAATACCCTGTACCACAGTGTGGTGAAGGGTATAAAAAGGCATGTGTATGGATTGATTAAAATAGGTTCATGTGCCTATACAGATCACCTATTTAAATTCGTCCGATTTCGTTTCAATAGCCCATCTATTGTATCGACAGGTTATTGTAAATGTAGGTCCACCATTATTGGAGAGGAACGTTTGTAATTTTGGGTTTAAATCAGTTTATCTATTATTGTACGTTACATTTTGGGAACTCTTTATATATTCAAAGAGGTGAAGGATATCATAGTCTGGCCTGGTTTGCGTTTGTATTCGATTTTTGTGGAATTGTTCCAGACCTGCTTCAGAGTGTCACATTTTTCAATAGAAGTTGTCATCATCACTATTTTTTGACTCAGGGTCATAAGGTAAATATAACCCAAGTGAACACCGTTAAGGGTTTTTTACAGCATTTATGATATTTGTCTTTAGATAACCCTACGAAAAATCCAGCAAAGCAGTATACACGGGCATGGTCAACTACACAGAACATTTAAAATATTTTAGTATATGTTCCATATCCGAAAGGGAACATATCCTTTTGCATATGCTGACAACTTCTCCCTGTCGATCCTGTTTTCCTGGAGTAAACTTATACGTCACAGAATATTTTGTTTTAATTTGGATCAGTTGAAAAATTATGTTTTGATTCGATGATTGGTTTTCCTTTTTCTAGGTACTCCATTCGCATTTCAAAATATAATAGATTTCCGAGAGAAATTATTGAGCCGCATCCAATCTATTGTTTAATATTTATCATACGTAAACATTGACATTGAAATTAAAAAATATAAATTTAGTGCTTTTACATGTTAAACTAGCGATATGACAGATTCATTAACACATAGTTTAATATTATTTTATAATATATACCCACTGCAATTTCGAAGTGTTAAATTTTCACCAAATCTTTGAAACTGTATACTCTATTTTTTATTGATTGACCCACTGTAACTTAAAACAACAAAAACCCACTGCAATTTCGAAGTGTTAAATTTTCACCAAATCTTTGAAACTGTATACTCTATTTTTTATTGATTGACCCACTGTAACTTAAAACAACAAAAACCATCAATGAATATAGGTAATGAAACTAATTAGTGAAAGTACCATCGGCTGTGTACCAATTTGATAAATGGCCAAGCCAAGTATCTTGAAATGATAAATTGGACATAATTAACAACAATATTTGTTGAAAAGAAAAAATCAACAGAATCTAGAGCAAAAACAAGTGAAGCGAAAGTAAATAAACATCAAGTGATGTTCCCATTCATTTAAATTCAAAATTCCCACACAACAGGTTAATGAACGAAGACCAGAAACAACAACTAAGTGAACGAATGAGTGATTGCTTAATGTTCTTAATGCCACATGGAAATCAAGCACCGGACTTGTCATTCATTATCATGGAGTTATTTTTTTTTTCTAATAAATAATATGACAGTCGCACATTTATGTTTCAGTTTTTTTATGTCTCTCGGAGTGTCACTTTATCTTGGTAAGACATATTTTGACAGTTGAAATTGTCTTAACTGTTTAAGTCCGCGAAACGGATGCATCTGTGAATGGGTGAACAATCTCAAACACCACAGCATCAAAACTCTATTTATGATGGCAACAAATTTCGGTTTTTTGTTGTTGCTAATGTCTAAAACGTGTCTTGTAACACCTATTTGCTTCTTCTTCGTAGTCGTTGTCGCTTCTGTGGCGATCATCTGCTGTGCTGGCTGACTGCTTGGTACTGATCTTCCACTACAATCTGCTTAACGAATTTACATTAGAAAAGCATAACAGGCAGCCATATGACTTTTGCACATATTTTTCCTAAATCGGTTTATATACATGCGATGCATGTTTTGTTGCATATATAACCATTTAAATGTCACGAATTTGTAGATACGAAATTTTAAGATCTACGATTTTTAATACATTTACAGGTTCTGTTTTTTATTACCATGAACATTTTGTTAAGCTTTTACAAAAATTGCAAGACTGTGTAAATTATGATGCCAATAAATTGTTGAACAATTAATACAATGCCGAATTGCTTATTTGTTTCATTTTGTGCTAAATGACCGTCATTATGGTTTGAAATGAATCAAACAAATTAGCATCAGGTGGAAATTTAATATACCATTAGGCATAAGTAAAAGTTAAGAGTTGAGGATAAATATTTAATGAAGTAATGGTTTTTATTTGCTTTAAAGAATATTTTTTCAAACATCATCCATGCTATAGGCGTGGATTTTTTAAACAATATTTTTTTCAACCATCATCCAAGCTATAGGCGTGGATTTTTTAAAGAATATTTTTTTTTAACCGTCATCCAAGCTATAGGCGTGGATTTTTTAAACAAGCTATAGGTGTGGATTTTTTAAACAATATTTTTTCAACCATCATCCAAGCTATAGGCGTGGATTTTTTAAACAATATTTTTTTCAACCATCATCCAAGCTATAGGCGTGGATTTTTTAAAGAATATTTTTTCAAACATCATCCATGCTATAGGCGTAGATTTTTTAAAAAATATTTTTTTAAACATCATCCGTGCTATAGGCGTGGATTTTTTAAACAATATTTTTTTCAACCATCATCCAAGCTGTAGGCGTGGATTTTTGAAACAATATTTTTTCACCCATCATCGAAGCAATAGGCGTGGATTTTTTAAACAATATTTTTTTCAACCATCATACAAGCAATAGGCGTGGATTTTTTAAACAATATTTTTTCAACCATCATCCAAGCTATAGGCGTGGATTTTTTAAACAATATTTTTTCAACCATCATCCAAGCTATAGGCGTGGATTTTTTAAACAATATTTTTTTGAACCATCATCCAAGTTATAGGCGTGGATTTTTTAAACAATATTTTTTTCAACCATCATCCAAGTTATAGGCGTGGATTTTTTAAACAATATTTTTTTCAACCATCATCCAAGCTATAGGCGTGGATTTTTTAAAGAATATTTTTTCAAACATCATACATGCTATAGGCGTGGATTTTTTAAACAATATTTTTTTCAAACATCATACATGCTATAGGCGTGGATTTTTTAAACAATATTTTTTTCAAACATCATCCATGCTATAGGCGTGGATTTTTTAAACAATATTTTTTCAACCATCATCCAAGCTATAGGCGTGGATTTTTTAAACAATATTTTTTCAACCATCATCCAAGCTATAGGCGTGGATTTTTTAAACAATATTTTTTCAACCATCATCCAAGCTATAGGCGTGGATTTTTTAAACAATATTTTTTTCAACCATCATCCAAGCTATAGGTGTGGATTTTTTAAACAATATTTTTTTCAACCATCATCCAAGCTATAGGCGTGGATTTTTTAAACAATATTTTTTTCAACCATCATCCAAGCTATAGGCGTGGATTTTTTAAAGAATATTTTTTTCAACCATCATCCAAGCTATAGGCGTGAATTTTTTAAACAATACATTCTTCTATCCATTATTAGATATAGAGGGAGTGGCATTATTTACAATAAGTTGCATTATTTCTTCCATTGCAGAAACACACTGGCACTAAATCTTCGTGCCAAACGATTTTACGCACATAATATATCACCTGGTCATCTAAGATCGATGATTATACCAATGGAGCCAGGACAGTGGGTCTTCACACTTCACGCACTATCACAATACCACCCTTCATTAACATAACAAAACAAACTAACTTTGAGCGTCTGCAAAATTTATCTGATATGTGTCGACGAATTTATTCTCATGCCATATTTTATGAAAGTTTAGCATAATGTAGTTGTACTTTATTTGTTTTTTTTTTTATTCTGCGCGATTATCGAATAGAAAATATCACCTCGAATATATTGAATGCGCCATATGCGTTACGCATTTTATATGAGAAAATTTATTTTAGAAATACTATTTTTGGTTTTGTGGAGGGAGGGAGTAAGGTTTTCTCAAGCCAAACAAAAAAACCAAACATTGCAATTTATGCCAAGTTTTAGTTTCTTTGATTTGCTTTTTTTCTTCGGCATACACGGTCATCATGGGTGATAAATCAGTTAATATTACCACAAGAACTTAACAGCCAACCAGCCAGCAAACTAGCAAAGTGATGTTATTTTACGTGTAAACTAGCTCTAACAAGAGGGAGTAGTATTTGTTGATTTGTTGGCGGTGTTGTTAAGTATTCCAAACGAATCGCCAGTTGGCGAAAAAACAAAAAAGATAAACACTTTAAAGGCGTTCCAAAATAATAATAAATCAATTGATATTTTTATAATCAAACATTACATCAAATGTATGGTGTTGAGTTCGCATGGTGTTTTATATTGACGTTGTATTAAGTGTAGTTGAAGAATGTTAGGCTTATTTGCGTGTTTGTGGCTTAAGTCTTTTGCTTTCTGTGCATATGGGAAAAGGGAATTGATTATGTTGTTAACCTTTTAGTGTTGGTTTTTTTTATGCTTTGAATTTAGCGGTTTTAAACGGTTTAAAATACGACTTGATTTATTAAATTTTTTTATTTCTTTAATTTTATTTTCAAAGTTTAGAGTTTGGCAACGATTTTCACCGCTTTTAAGACACTTTTACGCAAAAAATCTTACAGATTTATAAAATTTGACATGTTTTCTTTTTAATGACATCAAAAAAGATTTTATTTTCCAAAATTGAAAAAATGACTTTTTGCCCAAAAACTGTCCATATTACCTATAGTGCATTGTTTAAAATTATTGTATTTCTTCGATAATATATTAAGATATTATTAACATTTATTTATATGAGTAATTTTCTAAGCAAATGCATATATTTGATTTTTTTCTCGTATTTTAGGAAGCTTGATGAACCAACTTGAATAATTCAAGGAAATTGTCAGTTATGTGGCATTACTTTTACTAGGACTACTCCTATGACTGGTCATAACCCAATCCTATGTTCTCGGCTTCGAATCTAAAATTAATTGTACAGACATGGATAAGGTGAGTTTGTTACATTTTATACCTAAGAATCCACTACTCCTGGCGTTGACATTTGATTTATAAATTTCGTCGAAATCGAAACAAATTGCACAGTGACTGCCTAGAAGTGGCCAGTGACTGCCTAGAAGTGCCACCCATATCCAAATTCGGCATCGTGTATGCAGATGGGTGTCATTTAAATTCATTAGCCAGTAGTAAAGTCCGAATCAATGTGATTTGGAGGTATTGACCACGTTTTTCTAATACAATAATTTGGGACCACACAAAACCTCTGAGACGCAATTGGCATTTTTTCATTGTCTTCGAATTTATCTTTCCAACGTATTCTTGGCCTTCCCCTTCTGTGCGAACCATCAGCTGGTTTACTTTTATATGCCTTCTGGGCTGGGGCGTCTTCATCCATTCTCACAACATGACCTAGTCAAAGTAGTCGCTGCAGCTCAATAAGTCTAACAATGTCGATGTCCGAAAATAGCTGGTACAACTCATGGTTCATCCGACGGCGATATTCACCCTCAACACAGATTGACCCATAGATCTTTCGGAGAACTTTTCTCTCAAACACTCCAAGAGCTGCCTCATCTGCTTGCGCAAGTACCCATGCTTCAGATCCATATAACAGCACGGGTAGTATCAGCGTATTGTAGAGTGTGAGTTTGATCTGGCGGGAGTTGGCCTGGCTTTTGAGTTGTTTGCTCAGACCATAGTAGCATCTGTTGGCCATCACTATCCTTCTCCGAATTTCAAAACTGATGTCATTCGTTTTGTTTATGGCGGTACCAAGGTATATAAAATCGTTGACTACCTCAAAGCTGTAGTTCTCAAGTTCGACAGTTGGTCCGAGTCTACTGGACGTCTTGCGCGTTGATACCATCAGCTTGGTCTTCTCGCCGTTTACTGTCAGACCCACTTTGGCAGACTCCTTTTCAATTTGTTCAAAGGTGGCTATTACCGCTCTCAATGTTCGACCCATTATGTCGCTGTCATCGGCGAAGGCGAGTAACATGTGTTGTTTGGTGTACAGAGTACCATTTCTGTTCACTTTTGCCTTTCGTATGATCTTCTCCAGCAGGATGTTAAAAAGGTCACACGATAAACTGTCACCTTGTCTGAATCCTCGTTCGGTATTAAAGGGCTACGATAAGTCCTTTCCGACTTTAACTGCTGATCTTGCGCCAGTTAAAGTTATCCTGCATAGCCGTATTAATTTGCCAGGAATGCCAAACGCAGACATGGCTTTATACACCTCTAAACGGATAAGGCTGCCGAATGTGGCTTTATAGTCGACTAATAGGTGGAATGTGTCGATGTGTTTTTCGTGGGGTTTTTCCAGGACTTGGCGAAGAGTGAAAATCTGGTCAATGGTGGATTTGTCAGGTCTGAAGCCGCATTGGTATGGTCCAATAATGTCATTGACCATTGGCCTCAGTCGTTCACACAGTACGCTGGATAGCACTTTATTGCTCTATAGTTGGCACATATCGTCTTGTCTCCTTTTTTGTGTACGGGACACAGGATGCTGAGGTTCCAATCATTGGGCATGCATTCCTCTAGCCAAATTGTACTAATGAGCTGGTGCATGCTCCAGAACAAGATCTGACCACCAGTCTTGAATAGTTCGGCTTGTAACCTATCGGCACCTGCTGTTTTATTATTCTTCAGCCTATTAATTGCTATTCTGACTTCATCTTGGCTAGGTGGTATACATTTTATACTGTCATCTATTATTGGTTCTGGGGTATCCTCTTCACCGCTACTATTTGATACCAGAGTTTTTTCAAAATGCTCCTTCCAGATCCTCAGCACGCTGTCTGCATCTGTCACCAGGTTTCCTTCTTCATCTCTACAGGAGGATGTGCCTGCACCAAAGCCTTCGGTTTGGTGTCGACTCCTGTACATCTCGATTTACTCACGCTCACGTTTTTCTTGTTCTTTCTGAAAATACGTTTCTCCTCTCTCCTTCACCCGATAGTTCTCCATCGCATTACGTGTTGCTACTGTCCGCAGGGTTGCCCTATAAGCTGTGTTTTTCATATCAGTAACATTACGACACGGATTTCTTGATGGTGGTCTTTGGTACCCAAGTGTTGCTTTTGCTGCAGTTTGTAGGGAGTGGGAAATTCTCTGCCACTGTGCTTCTATATTAATATCGGGACAAGGGGTGCTATCGTCAAGCAGTTGGGTAAGTTGAGCGGAGTAGGCCTCGGCTACCTGTTGTGTTGGCAGCTTTTCGAAGTCAAATTTCCGTGTTACATTAGATCGCAGCACAGCTTGGCTTTGATACTACCCTGCCTTAAGAATGAAATTATGTCCATAATTAGTTCACTCATAAGTTTCTACAGTGTTATACCATAACTCCGCCGTTTGTTATTATTCTTATTTCTTTATTATTTTTCTTTTTTACAATATGAAATATGTTCGCTTCTTAAGTCTTTCCTTAAAACTTATGTAAGAAGTTCTAATTACAAAGGAAATAATTATATAACAATTATTTATAAATTATCTACTTAGTTGATTTATTCTAAATATACTTTTGAAAACCACTTCCGCCGCTTAACAAGCTTGTTTTACTGTATATTTTGACAATTTTGGCTATAAAGTGTATTCTCACATTAATAGCATTGTTTGTGCGTGCATTGTATTTTTGTTTTGTTAAAATCTTCAACAAATAG
This sequence comes from Musca vetustissima, assembly GCF_032173495.1. NCBI lineage: Eukaryota > Metazoa > Arthropoda > Insecta > Diptera > Muscidae > Musca > Musca vetustissima. The sequence continues at coordinate 37,414 of NW_026888573.1, forward strand.
GTGTCACCGTTGGCGTTATTATTTAATGTTCAAAAATATACGCGGCAACATGACAGCAAAGTTATAAAAGTACTTAAAGGCAAATACGACAAACATTTGTATGTAGCAAGTGGTCAGCGCCCTCCCCCACAAATGGCGTAGTCTTATTATGAGTAATTGACGTTTGATGGTTTCATGGGAAACTAAAGCTGCGAGTTGTATTTCTTTATCTTTGAAATACAAATTGGATTCTTTTTTAAAAACATCAAAAGACATTTTACAAGTGTTTCAAGGGGGTAATAATTTCTATAATAAATTCAAATGGTGTCCATAAATGGAATATAATTGTGTTATGGGAATATAAAAGTGTGTATAATTGTGTATTTTTTGGGATTTTCTAATTGAACATAATGCTGATATGGTCGGTGACGATTGAGATTTATTTCACACCAATTATCGTCAACATTCATTTTGTATTCATGATTGTTTGTCTGTTTTGCATTAAACATGAATCATTGGATATTAATTGGTTGTGACTCAATAGTTGGTAATACCCATTATGTGGTGTATCTCTTCAATAAATGAGTACACTTAGTTTGTGAGGTCGTTTTTAATTAATGTGGCCCCAAGATTTTCAAACACCACAAAATTTTGATCCCAGACCCTAAATTTTGGCCCTAGATCTGGAAAATGTTGGAAAAGTATGAAAGAGGAATTGTTGACCTTTAATCTGATCTATCTATTTATAGCTTCTTTCCAAAAAAAAACCTTTTATACCCAAATGTCGCTACACGAATCGAAGTACTTAAGTTACCAGCGATACCACCTCACTGATGAGTTCGTTGGTTCCTGACTTCGTGGTTAACAAGACATTTGCAGAGAAATTCACATAACTTTGTTGTTGGTATTGCCAGTTAAAATAATAAACCAAACGATTTGAGCATACCTGCTACGATTTTTGGTATTGGTTTGTACTTTTTGGGAAGCTCTCATACATCATTACCCCGCAATATTTAGTACTTTGTGAAATGTTGGACATGTTTTCCAACTAATGAACTGTAATTTTTTTAAGTATCTACCAACAGTTATTAATATTGTCCTATGTTTCTCTGTAGACCAATATAAAGGTACATCCCAATATTCGATATTTTAAAAATCTTGGGTAAGTTTTTCAACGAAATTGGTTCTAATTTGATATTAGGGATTCTCATTTAGCAGAAAATTTGTCTTCCAAATGATATCATTGTTGGTCCACGTTTCGAGTCCCCCTACTCAGCGATAATGATGTATTTTGGATTATGGCTAGTGTTAAATCCTGCCAACAGACATTATGAAAATCAGTTTACGTTCTGGTGTAGCCTCCATATAACTGTACCGATCCATTTATTCGGTATATAGAAATCTGTAGTCGCATTTTCCCATAGTTATGGCAGCAAAATGTTTAAAGGGTTATTGAAGGCTGATAGACATATACACAGAAAATTATACATATAGATTCATGTTTTGACATTGGTCTCATATAAGGTAGCGCCCAATAGTCCATATTTCGAATTATTTTGCCACATTTTCGCATCGAAGTGGTTGTAAGATGTCATTCCGGGATATTGGAGAATAAAACAATTTTTTTACGGATAATTGTCTATATCGAAATCCAATTTTTTAAGTAGTTCTATATAAAGGTCGAATTTTCTCATCAAAGTGGCTATAATTTGACATATCGGATTCCTGGTGAATAAAACCTTCTTTCCAGAAATTATTATACCCTACGCAATTATTCTGTAAGGATATTATAGCCTTGTGTGGTCATAAGAGTTTGTAACGTCGCGAAATATTGGTCTTAGCCCCTCTCTTTATTATACCAATTGTCATATCTCGACTACCTGAGGCATGTTAACACAGTACAGGCCACCAATCGTCACGAAATTTTGCATGTTGGACTGGTTCAGTTCAAAAATAACCCCTATTATTGTGTAAAATGGTCTAAAAACATTATTTTTTCTCTTTCTGGACGTTCTAGAGGCCATAATTCTGACCCAGAAATAAAACAATATTACACGGAGAAAGTAATCTGATCAAGGAATATACATGACTCTTTTCATGATGACGGGTCAATATTTAACGGGTCATATTGACCAAGACTTTTGTGTGAACATTGCAAAATTTATTCCTGAAGGACATATACCGGACAATTTTCATAGGCCATAATTGTAAGCCGAAGGACTGTATTAATAATGATCGGTCAAATATTCAGCGGATCACACCAACCATTACTTTTCTGTGTGAAATGACAAAATTTGTATGGCAACACAAGATTCAGAAAATATGAGGAGCTGTTGACCACTAATCGGCCAAGAAGGTGCAATTTTCGCGAAATATTACCCAGACTCGGAATATAGCTCCACAGTTCCTTGGTTGTTGTGTAGGGTATCATATCGGTCAGCCCAGTCCGATAGTACTGCCCCGCTCACTATTTTATCATCATACAAATTTCCCGGTTTCCAACTTGAGTGTCTATAATTCGGAATATAGCTCCACAGTTCCATGGTTGTTGTGTAGGGTATCATATCGGTCAGCCCAGTCCGATAGTACTGCCCCGCTCACTGTTTTATTATCATACAAATTTCCCGGTTTCCAATCTGAGTGTCTATAATTTCAAACAATTTTTTTTAGAGCATGGACATTGCACTACCACGTTATTTAATTGCATATTCCCCATACAGAGGTTCGAACCGGGTAAGAAAATTTTGTATGGTCTCAACGTGGTGGAGGTATACACATTTTCTTTTGGTAGTATTTCAGAGTTAGAAGCACACGAGTATTCCAGCATACATTTCAGAAGAGGTACAATTCCACGAGAGTTCCAGCGTGCATTACAATCGTTCGAGATCTACTTGAGCTCAAACAAATGGATCTCACTCCTTTCAGTGAAGTGGTGAAGGGCTCATCTAAAGAAGTATTCGATCTTTGGTGATTTAGTCGATTAATGGAGCACATCATCCATGACAGCTGTCGGATGAGTTCGACATTCTTTCGCAACAATCAGGTATCGCAAAGCTGTGAAGTTTCGATACCGTCACTTCCATTGTCAACCTTCGCTGAGACGGGTAGGCGGTATTACCGCTGGAAACCCCCAGCGTAGCCTGAGATCATAATTTGCAATCTGTAGAAGTAATAATCCTCTTTGCACAGCAATCCCCTTCCAGATAAGTCATTGGTTTGACTTAATGAATTGATCCAATATGGGGAGGTTAAATATTTTACTCAACAGAGCTTTGAGCTCTATTACAGTTAGAACTATTCTCACTGTCCATTTCTTGACAGTGGAATTAATAAATTTGAAGCGTCCTATGCCGCTATTTTCTGTGACATTCGATTCTGTTCTCTTCTTAATGGCACCAGAAACTGGACTAGGTCCTTTGTCCAATTTTCAACAAATTACGTTATAAATTTCTATATAGTTTCAGTAAAAATCGTATCCATAATAATAAAATGTTCATAAAAAATGGAAATTTGAATGGAAAGGAGTAGCTACCATAATGGAACCCACCGGAGAATCAATGTTTCTGATTTTATTTGTTTCCTATGGCAGCCATATACATGACATAACCGTTTGTATCTTGCGAATTTTCTATAACAATCAAAATTATAATAGTAGATATCTGATAGTATCTTTACCAAAAATTCACTATTCCTGCAAAAAATGCAATTTATAGAACGTACAGCCCTAACCTGGTACACAATGACCTCCTTTTGTTTCGCGGATTAAGGAACAATGCGTGGTAATGATTACTGTCGCCAGAATATGCTATAGAATCATACAAAAAACCATGAATTCGACAATTAATTTGAGCACATTTTACAAATTATTCGCATCTTCATTATTAGATTAAAAATCCTCTATTTTTTAACTCTAACTCAACTCTGCCAAAAATACCTTCCCTTAACTAATATTTATATCTTCTTTTATCTGTCGAAAAATTTGTGTTAAACATGAAAACATTTAAAAATTATCATAAACAATCATTTTTATGAGACATTCGGCTAAATTGACAGCGTCAACATATGCAAAAACAACAATGTTTCCTTCTCAAAAAACACTCAGATAAGAACTTTGGCACTGTCCACATTTTCTGTATTCTTTTAGCTGCTATTCGAAAATGTGTAGATCAGTAACTTCTTTGGCATTCATATTGTGAGTATGCGTATACAAAATATACATGTTTTGTATTCTCTTGGGCGTCTTCACTTTTTCACTTTCGTAAAATAAAAAAAAAAATCGAAATTCATTAAAAATGTTATGGAGTAAAGCACAACACACCTAAAAGGACAGCGAAAATTGCCACACTAATAAACAGACTACCTGAGCCAGAGCCAATCAATGAAAGACAATAGCAATGACTTTGAACGGAAAGGAAAATCACTACCATTAAACGAACCAAAAAAAATCGTAAAAATTTATGAGAAGCGGCGAAGCTAAAAAAATCTCAGGCACAGTAGATTCTACAGCAAGTATTAACGTATATTAAAAAAGCTACTAAATTTAGAACATCTTGTATCCTACGAGGTTATTTAAGAAAAATTACAACACTTATCTATATGATTTCACACTATATGAATTTTCTATCTCTAAAAATATTTTAATCCTTGTTTGATTTCCTTCCACTGTGCAAACATTGCTTATCCGTAAAGGTGACACCTTGTGTTGTCCTTATTTAGCAAAGTCATTGTCAGTGAAACCTCTGTGGTTGCCGAACTAAAAAGCGAACGTTAAAAAACCTCGCATACAATAAAAAGACCATTGATGGCCATTTAGAAACAATAACTTTTGGGACAAAAATTATATCAATTTTCAACGAAGGCATTGTTTTGTACGAAATATATGAGGTAGTTTGAATATGTCGTTTGCCTTTTATGTACCGAATGATTTATTCGGGTTTTAAGTAAATTAGAGAAAATTGTTATTTAAATTTGGTTATTTAATAACATTGAAAACGAGTTGATACGAAGAGCTTAAGCCTGAAAAAAATCCGTTTCAGGCAATTTGGAGTTGATTTACAAATGTCCGTCTGCCTTACTGGCTGACTGATGCACACGATTACCGATTTCAACCAAACTTTGCACATCGTGATATTTTTATTCCGAGTTCGAAGGGGTGAGTCGATATTGTCACAAAATGGTCAACATTTTGATAAAGAAATATTATATTACACAAATGGAGTATCCGATTGAAGCAAACTTAATATTTTAAAAAAGCCATTGCACTATGGAACAGAGATCGCATTTTTTGGCCATATGTTTTGTTTTGAACTAATACATTTATATCTGATATTCTTTTATGAGATAAATAAATATAAGATATAAAAATTTTGAGGACTCTGCAAGAAAGAAGTAAAAATGTAATAAAATGAACCGAAAACGGGGGTCAATTTTTTTTTTAATTTATTTAATCAATTTTTTTTTGAACACGATTTGTAGAGCTATGACTATTGATTACAACGTGAAATCAAATTTTAAAAATCAATTAAAAGGAATCCAAATGCCTCATTAAATATAAAAAACCTAAATAGTTCACATCTATGCAGTATTTAAATTGAAAAAAATGGTATTTTTATGGTCCTATTATGGTCCTACAAATATAGCATACCATAAATAACCAAACTCCAAAAAAAGGGCCTATCCCGAAACCTAGACGGTCGCAAAATTTTGCACAAAGAACATATCAAGACGTCGATTGGCACTATAACCAATACAATATCCTCAGCACTTCCATCTGTGTAATTGCCCTTCCCAAAAATATGCAACTTTGACCTCATGTCATTTGTAATCCGCGAACCTCAATGTTTTAAAATTGTACGGTCCACTCCCCATAACATGGTTAAAATTAACTGGAAACCAATTTATAATATCATGCGAAAGTTTTACCCGATTTGAAAAAAAAAACTTCGCAGCTAATATTTTAAACAAACCTGTATAAGACTGATAGTGGGGTTTGTCAGTCCACTTCTTTGCTCGTACCTCCCATAAAACTTGTCGAAATTTTGAAAGTTTTAAGTACCTTATCAAACGAAATAATTCTCCGATTTAACCCAAATTTGCACGTCATACATAATATATTTTTCATACCAAGATCAACTTCGAAAATGGGCAATATCGGTCATCCACTTCTGGTACCTCCCACACAAAGTGTTAACATTTTACAAATCCAATATCAAATGATGTAATGTCCTGCTTGAACCAAACTGTGCACATAATAATATTTAGTAAGAGTAGATAAAATCCGAAGATGAGATGGTTCACTCCTTCTGGTACAACTTCCACAAAGGGTCAATTTACAAAAATAATAGTTTTAAATTAAACACCGTAAAATTTGAAAACTATGTAGCCAATTCGGTTAAATCGTGTCAACAATCCTTCATTTTTTTAGCCTAATATTCATGATGAACCGCGCACCCACGACGGAACGCGTGGCATAATGGTGGCTGCCTAGGTTGTTATCCTGGCTTTCCTTTTCATTGCCAAACTTCGATCATTAAGCTCGACTCGGAAGAGAAAAAACTGACTTCAAAAGTATTCTGAACTCCTAGTAGATGACCTTGATACTTCCAGAAGATGACCTTCTGGTGTTCACTATGAAGAATTTTTGGTCTTCACTATGAAGACCTACATGTCTTCTCCATGAATACTTTCTTATGGAGAAATTCTAATATATGATACTCTTATTGCCTTTTATATGAAAAACTTCTGATCTTAAATGAGAAGATCGTCTCTGTATGGGAAGACCTTCGGTTCCTATGTGAAGAACAACTTAGATGGTCTTCTTTATAGAAGACCAGAAATCCTTATAAAGAAGACTTTCTGGTCATATATAAGAAGATGTTCTGGTCTTCAATGAGAAGGCCGTTTGGCCTTGTATGACAATACCTTCTGGTCTTCCCTACGGTCTTTTATGAGAACATCTTCTAGTTTTATTTAGCAGACCTTCTGGTATTTCAATAACAAGACCTTTTAGAATTCTATAAGAAGACTTTTTGATTTTCTATATGAAGACCTTTTGAAGACTTTCTCGTCTTCAATGTAAAGACTTTCCTGTCTTCTATGTGAAGACTTTATCCTTTTCTATGTGAAGACCTTCTGGTCTTTTGTAGCACCATTTAATTGCATTTTATAAAAATATGTCCTCATATTCTTCTGAGGAGTCCTTCTGATATTTTTTAAGCTGACCAACTGTTCTTCTATATGAAGACCTTCTGGTCTTCTATGTGAAGATCTGCTGGTCTTCTTATAGAAGTCAGTCTGTTCATCTATGCTCATCAACTTTAATACGTTCAGCTCTTTTATATAAAGACCTATTGGTCATCTATTTTGTATATTCTATCTTATCAGAAAACTATCTATTTTCCTCGAGAGGACCTTCAAATTCAATGGTAAATTGCTGCTGTTTGGAGATTTTAAATGTCTAAAATCTACAAAATACCAAAACATGGACTCATGTGTCCCATTTCACCAACACTTCCATCTTTAATATTGGGAGCTCTTTTATGATTTCAACAGCCAAATTTACATATAATTTATTTTGATCAAGATTATTTTTTATACCCTTCACCATAATATGGAGGGTATATTAATTTTGTCATTCCGTTTGTAATTCATCGAAATATTAATTTCCGACCCTATAAAGCATATATTCTTGATCAAGATAGAATTCTAAGACGATCTAGCCATGTCCGTCCGTACGTCCGTCTGTTGTAATCACGCTATCTTCTGAAGGAATTGAGATAGGGTGCTGAAATTTTGCATAGGGTTGTCTTTTGTCTGCAGGCAGGTCAAGTTCGAAGATGGGATATATCGGTCACCGTTTAGGCATAGCTCCCCCCAATTTTCGGTATTTTGGGGTTCTTGGGCGCGTTTTTCAACCGAATACGCTGAAATTTGGTACATTCGGTTCTTAAATATAGGTCCACTTTTTTGGTAGCCCCCATATAACGGTACCTCTTAATTTTCAGTATTTTTGGGATTTTGATCGTATTTTTCCACCGAATTGGGTGTAATTTAGTATTTCGAGTTCTTAATAGGTATCAAATCTCTCCACATAAAATTATAAATATAGGTCAATTTTTTTCGGATATCCCCCATATAAGGGTACCCGCAATTTTCGGAATTTATGGTTCTTGAGCGCGTTTTCAACCGAATTTGTTGAAATTTCGTATATTGGTTATTATTTATCTCTACTAAAAATTATAAATATAAGTCCATTTTTTCTGGTAGCCCCCATATATAGGTACCCCTAAATTTCGGTATTTTGAGGTTCTTGAGCGCGTTTTCAACCGAATTCGCTGGTTACAAATGGTTACAAATCTCCCAACCAAAAAAAAATTAATATTCACCCTTTTTTAGGGGTAGTCCCCATATAACCCCATTTTATTTTATATTAAAATAATTATCTGATTTTTCCGCGTTTTGGCTTTGGTTCTAACACTCAGTTGTAATCATTTCACCTGCGAAGGATATCGAGATAAAAAAAACTAGAACGTACGGTTGGACAATGAACTATATGTGAACTATAGCCCGCATTTATGCTTAGCCGTAGCCCCTGTATGGGAGGTACCAGAAGGCATGGACCGATATTACCCAAATTCGGACTTGAACTAAGTTTGGAAGAAATAATAAGATGGGATGAAATCAAATTTTTCTGAAACGGATTTGGTCCAAGGAAACATGGGATCTAGAACCAATATACACAGTAATTAGCCATAAGGCTGAGGGTATAATTTTCAATTAAAAATTATTGTTTACGTAATCGGTTTGTAGAAATGTCGGTATAGGTCCATTTTTTGGTATGTTCCCTATATTTTAATTTCAAGTACCTGTCAGTATATCTATGGTGGAGGGTATCCCGGCCGAACGTAACACTTTTTCACTTATTGATCATTAGAATTATTTTTAAGTCATTTTTTTCTCTTTGATCGAAGTTTTGCAATTAAAAGGAAAGCCAGGAGAAGAACTTACGCACCCACCACTCAGTACGCTAAGTATCCTGGGAACACTAAGCTCGTCTCGAGAGAAAAAGCTGATTTAAAGCTCATTCAAGTGAAAAGAGCCTATGCAGAAAAAAATCTTTTGCAGGGATGTTCTGGAGATTCCCAATTGAGTACAACGACGACGAGTAGAGACAGATGGATCTTCGTTTATACTCTGACGTACAGCCTACACAACTGTTTCGTTGCGCACAGATCGACCTATTCATCTTCCTGGAATATCTAACACTCTTCTATGTTCCTCAAAACAGGAGACTAAGTTCCTGGGTGTTGTGACTGGGTGCTGTTCGGACATTAAAATGACAATAATAATTTAGTTGAGTTGTTATAATTGACCTTCCAGAAGAATTAAAAAATGCAATTATTTTTACGCGCTTCTGCACATCATAAGTAGACATGATTTATCTCCAAAAACCAGTAAATAACATGCAAAGGCAAAACAAAAAAATATTAAAAACTAAAAAGATATAACCATTTTTAATACTTCAGTCTTTTTTGGGCCACCCTTTTCTATAATTGCGACACCAGAAAATGTTAATATAACAAACTTTTCCCAGGCTCGTGATTTAACTCAGCAATTGTAGATGTGTAGGCTGGTCGACCCCGTCCGACTATATTAGTCCGTTTCAAAACGGTAGATTTTTAAACATAACCCCAATGAATTTTCCAGCTGACGTGCCTGCAATTTTGCATACCAAATTCTTGGTGGGCTAAAGACTTCTTAAACGTTTTGGTTCTAAATCTTTTAATAAATTGATCGTCATATATCCACCAGCTGAATCTATCTAGCGTCGTGTGTCCTTTTGTCCGCCCGTCCTTTATAATTTGTAATCAAATAACAGGCCGTCGTTATCGACCATTCGTCACAAAGTTAATTTCTAATAATTTCGTGTAGGTTAATTTCTGGTTAAAGATTACCCCTATAGACTTTGGTAATGATCTAGGGGCATATTATGACCTGAAATACTGAAATTTGACGCAGACAATGGGAACTCACCAAGGAATGGTGTTCCGTTCATTGGTGCTATAAAATAATCTCTGTACTTTCTGCGATTGTGAAAAATTATCTATTGAAGGCTTTGCAATTTATGTCAAAAATTAGAAGACCCTAAACCCTTTACATTGTATCCTACTTTTTGCAACAAACTTAACCGGATATAATAACTATATTCTTATTTAAAAACTATTTCAGCAAAACATGCAGGCATTAAATCATTATCACATTAACCTGATAAAGATCGCAACATTATAAGCCACTTAAGGTGCAAATCATGCAATTCGACGAAAATGCCAAAAGCATTAATCCATTCATATGACCTTATCGTAGTTTCGATAAAACAACAAGACACCCCAGATCTTCATATGAGTGTTTGTATGTGATGTGTGTTAAATCACGACATCGATGTCAATCAAATGATTTTAGACAAAATAAGAAAAAAAGAAATAATAATTATCGATTGCAGAGTGTGACACGAACTACAGAGATTATCTTATAAATAATCGATGCTGTCATTTAAGCAATGATATGCTCAGGCAGTTCAACACTTTACCACACATTTCAGCATCAATGTTGTGTGTGGCAGGCAGTGAGTGCACTGTTGGCAACATAGTTGCCAAACCAGTTTACCATTGCAAAACAAAAACACATCACAAACCAATTCGCTAAATATGTCCAACTTGAAGTAAACGATTTTTTAATTATTCTCTAATTAAAATACAATTTCCAAATTGTTTATAAACAATTTATTTACCGGTTAATGTTTCGTTTGCGTTTCTCTCCATTGCATACGCCGATGTGTGCCTAAGTAAATTGTGGCGAACGGTAACGGGTAAATGTGTATACATTTAACAAAATGTTTGTATAAAAATAAACAAAAAACAAAACCACACACATCATGTGTATAAGATGTGGCTGCTTTGATCGACCACAACTTATAAAATTCCTTTGGAAATCTGAGAGACAAATCGACGCCAAAAATGGCTCTGACGCAAACTAAAAATTATGTCAAAACAATCATAGCTGCTTGTTTAACAAGATATGACGAAGCTGCTTCACATGTTGCCTGTAATGGAAATGTTATTGTTATTGAATTTCATATCAATGAATAATATATGCATTGTTGTGTATTAGGGTGTATGAACTTGTAATATATTACTAAATTTTTCTTATGATTATGAAGTCAAATTGTCGATATTTAATGCAAGTAAAATGTACTCTTGCTTAATATGTTCATATGATAGGGTCGGAATCTTTACAAATATTTACGATGTTTTTCACCCTCTAAACTACCGGTGGAAAAAACATTTAAATGTCGTAAAGTCGACAGGCCCTTCTTTATATAGGTAATATGTAAAAACTGGGAACTATATATAAATAATTTAAAGAAATGCAATGATTTGTTCACATTACGAGTACTTGGGGACCTTTATTTGAGTTAAACATCAATATAGCTAACTATATCGAATAGTTTCGCAAACATGATTCTCAAACTTATAAAAGCTGAAATGCCACAATACAGTTGTAAAATGGGACAAGTGTAAAAGCGTTAAGTTCGGCCGAACTTTGGATACCCTCCACCATAGATATACTGGGAGGTACTTGAAATGAAAATATAGGGAAAATACTAAAAAGTGGACCTATACCGACATTTCTACAAACCGATTATGTAAACCATAATTTTTTAATAGAAAATTATACCCTCAGCCTTATGGCTAATTAGTGTGTAGGGGAGACTGGGGCACCTTCGGCAATCGCGTTTTCGATATGAAGCTCTCACCGTACTTCACTAGTTTCGATACATAGGTATTGAATATCGAAATAAATAACTGACACAAAGTTTGAAATTTCTAGCTAATAAGCTTATTTAGATACATAGGTTTTTGTATTTTTATAGATGTTTCTGTAATATTTCAATTCCATTTCGTAAGTATTTCGTGTAAAAAACTTTTAAAATTTTTAAGACAATATTATTAAAAAGTGGTCAACTACGATGTGTATTATTATAAAAATATTTAAAAATATAATCTTTTTACAAATCTGATCGAAAAAAATAAAAAAAACTATAAAAAGTACATTCGGGGTACATTCGGCATTTCAAAGTGGGGCACATTCGGCCATATACAGATTGTGCAATATTATTTCCTTAAAATGTTTTTGAGTTTGCCTTTCAAACTAATCCTTTAATATGGTTCGAAACTGCATATATAAGATCAAACGTGCTTATATTGACGAAAATGCGATAGACAACCCCTATTTCTGATGGTGTGCGCGACCTTGAGATGTAAACGTCCGTCGCTAGAAAATAAAGCCCTGTAATTCGAACATTGTGTGGCGTTTTAAAACCAAATGGAGCCTTTAGAGGATCAGAATTTCAACCAGACTGATAGCGATGACAATTACCCGGCTATGACTATGGTTGCGAATGTGCCCCATCAAATGCCGAATGTGCCCATCAAATGTTACAAAACTGTAACATTTTTTAACTAATACTATTTTTTTATATTTTTTTGGTACTATTTTTTATAATTAAGTGTCAGAGGACAATAATCAGCCATAAAGTTGTTATATATGTTGAATAAGTACTGAGATATAGAGCTCTAAAAAAAAGTGCCGAAGGTGCCCCAGTCTCCCCTATACACTTTCACACGGTGAAAATGTGCCTCATCGAAATATTGGTTCTAAACCTCATGTTTCTTTGGACCAAATCCGTTTCAGAAAATGTTGATTTCATCCCATTTTATTTTTTTTCCAAACTTAGTTAGAGTCCGAATTTGGGAATATCGGTCCATGCCTTCTGGTACCTCCCACACAGGGAGGTACCAGTTTTTTTATCTCGATAAAATCTATAAAAAATAGGGTAATATGGGGACTACCTCTATTGACTATTAATAATTTTTGGTAGGCAGATTTGTTACCATATACGACTACAAAATACCAAATTTCAGAATATTCGGTTGAAAAACGCAATCAAGAACTTCAAAATACCGAAATTTGGGGTTACCTTTATATGGGGGCTACCAGAAAAAATGAACTTATATTTATAACCTCGTCAATGTAGTCACTGAAGCTCGACACGACGGAATATTTTAATGTCCGAGAACATTTGCAGACCCCTTCTCAATTCGCTTAAAGATGGATGTGAATGGCTCCGAGAGGCCCATTCCGACTTTAACTGCTGTCCTTGTGCCACTCAAAGTTATCCTGCATAACCGTATTAATTTTTCATGAATGAAGAACGCAGGCATGGCTTTAAAGGGCTGTCGAATGCGGCTTTATAATCGACGAATAGGTGGAATGTGTGGATGGTTTTTCCATGTTTTTTTTTCAGAATTTGGCGCAGAGTGAACATCTGGTCAATGGTGGATTTGCCGGGTCTGAAGCCGCATTGGTATGGTCCAATAATGTCATTGTCATTGACTTTAGTCGTTGACACAGCACGCTGGATAGCACTTCATATGCAATGAAAAGGAGACTTATTTCTCCATAGTTCGCACATGTCGTCCTGCCTCCTTTTATGGTCACGATACACCAATTCTGAGGTTCCAACCATTGGTCATGCATTTTCTCTAGCCAAATTGTACTAATCAGTTGGTGAATGGTTTTGATCAGCGTTCGATCACTAGTTTTCGGCTGGTAATCCATCGGCACCTGCTACTTTGTTATTTTTCAACCGATTAATTGCTATTCTGACCTCATATTGGCTAGGTGGTAATATCTTATTGGTTCTGGGGTATCTTTTTCACCGTTAATATTTGATACCAGAAGCTTTGCAAAATGCTCCTTCCGGATCCTTAACATGCTATATGTATCCGTCAGCAGGTTTTCTTCTTAATCTCGACAGGAGATTGTGCCTGCACCAAAGTCTTCGGTTTGGTGGTCCGGACTTCATTCCGACTTCTGAACATATTTATTTTCTCACGCTCTTGTTCTTGTTCTTTCTTCTTTCTATGCAAATATGGTCATCCACTGTCCTGGTATCCAGGTAATTTTCTCTCTCATGACGTGGTGCTTTTGTTGCAGTTTGTAGGGAGTGGGCAATTCTTGTCATTGTACTTCAATATTACTACCGGCACAAAGAGGGTTTTCGACTAGCAAGTGTGTAAGTTGAGCGGAGCAAGCTTCTGCTAAATGTTGTATTTGCATATTTTCGACGTCGAGTTCCGTGTTGTGTTGGATCACACCTTTGCTGCTACATTAAGATGAGTGCGAAACTTCGCTGCTACAAGGAAATGGACAGTATCGATATTCGCTCCTCGGATCGATCGAACGTCTAAAACACTGGATGAATACCTTCCGTCTACCACAATATGATCGATTTTATTTCTCGTTGTTCGATCGGGAAAAATCCAAGTTGCCTTTTGTATATAGAGATCCTTGAATCTGGTGCTGCTAATTACCATGTTTTTGCTGCCGCGAAGTCAATCAACCTCGTGCCGTTGTCTGATGTTTCTTGAATCTGGTGCTGCTAATTACCATGTTTTTGCTGCCGCGAAGTCAATCAACCTCGTGCCGTTGTCTGATGTTTCTTCATGGAGGCCGAATTTTCCGACGTTGGAGCCAAAGATATTTTCCCTTCCGATTTTTGCATTAAAATCTCCTAGCCGAATTTTAATGTCATGGCCAGGACAGCGGTCATATGCTGTTTCTAGGTGCTCGTAAAATATGTCTTTTGTCTGTTCATCTTTATCTTCGGTCGGAGCATGGGCGCAAATGAGACTGATATGGAAGAACTTCGCTTTTATACGGATTATACAAATGCGATCATCTACTGGAGTGAATCTGAAGACGAGGTCTTTTATTCTCCTGTTAACCATAAATTCGCAGCCAAATTCATGTCTCGTTTCGTGGCAGCTATATAGTACAGGACGTAATCATCTGATTTACTTACGCCACTCCCTTTCCATCGCATTTCCTGTAAGGCAATAATATCGGCTTTGTACTTCTTGATTTCATCCGCTAAAGCGAAAACTACGCCTGTTCTGTACAACGTTCGCACATTCCAAGTGCAGAGTTTCGTTAAAATGGGATAGTCCGTTTACATGTTATTATAAAATAAAAGTACCAGAAGGATTGGAACGATATTCCCCATCTTCGAACTTAAACTAAATTTGGAAGAGATATTAAGATGTGCAAAGTTTGAATGAACTCGGTTGCTGCCTTGGAGAGTAATCGTGCGTACCAGCCAACCAGACAGTCGGATATGTGTAAATCGACTCCAAATTTTCTGAAATGGGTTTGTTCCAAAGAAACACGGGGTCTAAAACGAATATTTCGATGAGACACATTTTCACCGTATCAAAGTGTATATACCCTCATTAGCCATAAGGCTGAGGGTATAATCATCTTTTATGATATACTCGACCCGTCTGACTTTAGCCCATTCCCTACTTGTTGATTGCACAAACTACATCGAACACTTTTCAATGTATAATATTTAGACCATGATAAGCTCATGCATATTCAATAGTCCTGCAAAACCAATTTATTTATTACAACAACAAATTATGAACTGGGGCAGTGTCAATTGCTGACATGACGTATCTTAGATTGATTAATGCCACCTAGTATGACTGTCATTCTACCCTCATACACAAGCTTCCGTCCTTATAGTAAATGTAAAACGTAATAAACATATTTATCGTTGCCATTGAATATAGCCTGATGCCAGAAGGCTTTGAGTATTAACATGACATATGGAATAGTGTTGTTGCTCGTGTTATCAAACTCCATGGTTAATAACAGAAATCTATTAAACAAAGAACGATAAAATAAATACAAAGAAAAAAACCACACGCGAAAAACGTCATCACATTGCAGGTGTCCATTTAAGCGTGTTTCGCTTAAAAGCTCATTTGAGTTCTTTGCTATTTTTTGCCAGCAACAACTATTACACTAAGCTTACTGGTATGCTAGCTAATAGCAAATACAACAAATAAAAACGCCAAACCACAAAAATAATATTAACTGCACATTTCAAATTGTTGTTGTTTTATTATTGACAACGGTTTTTGTTTTCTTTTTTTACCAAAATGAAATGTTACCTCAACAGGTTTGTTTCTTAAGTCTTTTGTTTGCCATTGTTCAAATATCTCAGAAAGATGGTGAATTGAAAGAGCGCGGGGAAAATATCAAATGTTATTATCATTATAGCTAACGGAAGCCATTTAATAATGTTTTATTGGATGACATACCGCTAACACATAAATCAAATTTCTATTATTTCATATTTATTATATTAAAACAATGCCAAGTAGAGTTAGACTGTCCATTCAATCAGACAAAGAGTGGTGGTTACCATGCAATAATATCGTTGTTGATGTTGTTGTTGTTGTTTGACCAAAGGCGGATTGTAACACTAAATTCAAAAAAGCCTTGACCATTTTAGCAAAATACACGTTCTTTTTCAGCTATTTAGGGTGAGAAAAATCCTTTCTATTTAAATATTTACATTTGAATTTATGACAACTTAAAATAAATATACTAACCGTTGTAAATGTTGAATTAATGGAGGATATTATATAAATGTTTATATAAATTAATTTAAATGGAATGAATTTCAAGCAAGTAAACGTTTTTTCATGTTGAAAGTCAGGTGGTTTTACGTGAATCTTCCAAACATCCTGCGTATTTTTGATATAGGGATTAACATTATGATTTTTCAGACTCCAATAATTATGTATTATTAGAATAAGTATACCGCACAAAACTATGTTGTAAGGTTATTATTAGCTTTGTGTGGCCCAAAAGTTTGTAACGCCAAAAAATATTTGTCCTGGACTCATACTAAAAGGTGGGTCCAGGACAATCGATTAATCTATATATTTCGATTAGCTGAGGCGATCTAGACATTTGTGTCCGTCCGTCTGTCCATTATACTTTTTATACGCTCCACCATGAAGTGGGCATTTCATTGTAATGGCTATCGTAAAAAGTGGACTCATATAAAAATCATGGTAGGAGGATGTGTTTACCAATGAGAACCCAAAATACCAGATTATTGGTTACAATGGAAATTTTAGAGATAGCGTCATTTGGGGGTTATATTGATAATTTTTGGTAAAAGAAAAAAATTCAAACAATCCCTAAACTAGGGGATATTTGGGGGTACCGTTATATGGGGGCTGTACGAAAGCGTGATATATCTCCTTTTCAATACCTAACATCCTAGGAGTAATAGCAATATATGTGCCAATGACAGATTTAATATACACCCGCTTTTAAAATTTTTTGGAATCGTGGATATTAAAAAAATTCTAACCTGAAAGTTTTCAATATAGATTTACAAAGCCCCACACAAAGACCTCGCTTAATTTTCGGTACGTTGATGGTATAAAAGTTCTACCCGGTATGAAAATGTCGACTCCGTCGAAAATAACCATACAGATGCCTTAATCCATATAGATGCCTTTCTGCAATCTATGCTAAATTTCATTTCATTCGGGCAGATTTGGAGTCATTTGTGTACAATGGCACAAATTTATGTTAATCGATTTAAAGCAAACTTGACACACCATATTCGGTATGCCGCACTGTTCAAATTTTAATATCAATCAGACACTCGCTGCCTGCATATGCACCAAAACGCATTATTGTTATTTCAGTCACAAAATTTCGTGTCAATCGGACAAACATTAGGAGTTTGGTGCAACATTTACATAAAATCGTACAAAAATATATACGGGAGCTATATCTAAATCTGAAGCGATTTCAACGAAACTTGCCTGATATAAATTTATATCAACTTCGGTACATTGTACAAAATAGTGTGTCAATCGTAAAAACTTTGGGTCTTTAGTGCACAATTTACATAAAATCGGACGAAATTATATATGGGAGCTATATCTAAATCTGAACCGATTTTCACAAAACTTAGCACACATCAATCTAGACTAAATTCAGTACGCTATGCCAAATTTCGTGCAAATCTAAAGTTATATAGGGACTTTGGTGTATCATTTACATAAAATCGGACGAAAATATATATGGGAGCTATACTGAAATCTGAACCGATTTTCACGAAACTTAACACACATCATTCTAGACCTTATTTAGGCTATTTTTATTTTCGTGCTAATCTATATCTAAATCTGAACCGATTGCACTAAACACATCATTCCAGATCAATCGTTTACACTATGCCAAATTTGTTTGGTGCATCATTTACATTAAATAGGGGAAGGAATAAATATATGAGAGCTATATCTAAATCTGGACCGATTTATCCAAATTTCAATAGGGTTCGTCCTTGGGCCAAAAAAGTAAGCTATGCCAAATTTCTTCTAAATCGGATCATAAATGTGACCTGTACTTTATTTACAATTTAAGATGGACAGACAGACGGACGGATGGACGGTCGGACATGCATAAATCGACTCAGATAGTGATTCTATGCATATTCTCAAAAGGAAACATGTGCCTATCTTCGTTGGTTTGCGGAGGTCTTCCAAAGAACACACAGATTTTATTATTTGCTTTATATAAGGTGTGTTTTTATCAAAGAGTTTTTGAATTTGCATCAATTTAATAAAATTTACAAGTTTATAAAATACTGCCCCTTTCTGGTGGAGAATAAGATAATAGGTTGCGCAAAGTTTGATTCATTCGACTAATTTGGATTTATAAATATATAAAATATATAAAAATATATAAAATTTTGAATCTTTGTGGGGGAGGTATCAGAAGCAGTGGACCAATGGGTCCCATTTTCGGACTTCATCTAGGCTTGGTAAAGACAGTAGTTTATGAAAAGTTTCGTTCAAATCGGATAGTCCGTTCGCATGATATTATAAAATTAATTTTTTGCACAATGTGGACCATTTTGTGGTCATCTTCATCAGTTTGAAGAAATTTTAAGATATGCAAAGTTTGGATGAAATCGATTATTTTTTCGGGAGTTACGTGCGCACCAGCCGGCCGGACAGGCAAACAGAGGGACGTTTGTAAGTCGACTTTAAATTTTCTGAAACGGATTTGGTCCAAAGAAATATGGAGTCTAAAACCAATATTTCAATGAGACACACTTTCACCGTATCAAAGTGTATATATCTCACTAGCCATAAGACTGAGGGTATAAAAATTGAAAATTCGTAATCAGCCTCCCCAAAATCCTTATACATAATTGGATCTGTGGCCTAAAGTGTGATGCAGTCAAAATATTGCTTTAAATCAACCTATTCATTTCTCAGTGGCACAATACATTAGAAGTGCCATTTCATTATAGGTTACCTATTCTATGTATTTCTTAAAGAAATGCGCAATTAACAATTACCCATTGCGTTCTAATGACATAAATACGTGTTGACTTGGCTTACACAAATAAAATGGTGGCGCCACGATTATTCTAAAGAAAAAAGAAATGCATGTAGACAAAGAAACAGACATGTTTTTACGCGTTGCAATTACGTTTCAATTGTCTCGTTCAAAATAGGTGTAAACGAAAGAAAAGTAAAACACAATGTGATAAAGAAAATATGTTGATAAATGAAAAGTATGGCGAAGATTTATGTATTGTCTTTTTTGTCTAATAAGAATTAGAGTACGTTAATAATGTGATGAAGAAGACGTAATATTAGAAAGGAAAATAAATTAGGTCAGCACGACGACACGTAAGAGACGTGACAAAAAAGAAAGAAGGCTAATAAAGTGAAAATGGGTCAAATTCATATCATCGACGTTTAAAGATGCATAATGCACATAAATCATAATTGGGATGTTTTTCATAATCGATGCCGTATCAGTTAATAGAATAGTATTATTATTATTGTTTGATTGATTCCTTCTGATTGATTCTTTCTAATAAAACGCCAAACAATACACCATTATGCATGAATCATATCGATCATAATAACTTTAACAACTCCACAGAGACAGCAATCAATTCGATAATATTTAAGTCCCAAATTAATTACCTGCTGAGGATAATTTATTGATAAAAAATTAGCAGTATTCCGAAGCGTAAAGAAACATATTTTTTATCAAATTTACATTATATTTCTTTCTTAACCACTAGATGATATCATCCAAGTATTTGTAACCCCCCACAATCTCAACAATTAACATAACAATAGAAATTACGCATATATTCAAAGACTTCAAACAGCCGCCTCAAATTATAACAAAAAATATGTATGTGCATACATTGTTTATTTGTAGGACAAACATTTTCTTCTTCTTCAATTTATTGTTGGCCATTAAATATTTTTATGAGGCTTATAAGTAATTTTATATCACCCCACCAAACAAGAAAATAAACAAATGTCTGGTCAAATCAAAGTTCACTCAACTCCATTTTAATTTCAGCAAACCCAGAAAATGAGCTAATCATGCGTATGATTATTTCTATGTTGTTTATAATGTTTTGGTGTTTGGTTTTTATCGGACAATTTGTAGTGATGTTTGTTCTGTAGACCAAAAAACTTTATTTAGCCAACCGCATAAGTATAAGTGTGTTATAAACAAAATAGATATATGTACACAGTTGCTGAATCTTATTAAATCAATGAAGGCGGACATATGAGCAGAAATATTTTGACAAGTGTCTACAGGGAATCTGGGTGTGTTCAGGCACTTCACTTATGAAAAGAATAACACAAAACGAGAAAACAAATAATTGTATATTCTGCAAAACAGTTCGTGCGTATCCAGATGCGAATAATTTGTAAATCAGACATTTTAAATTCCCTATTATCAAGCCTTAAAGTTTAATGTATACAAAAATTGTTATTGTGAGATTTGACAAATTGTAAGAGAAGTTGGTTTTAATATGTGCATGGGTCTGTTAATTAATTTTATTGCTTTAACATTGCCTTGTTATCCCTTTAGAACATAGAAAATATTGGGTTATTCGGAAAGTCATTTCGTTTTTTTTTTTTTTTTTTTTTTTTGACATGAGGCACCAACACATCGAGTTTGAGGTTAAGTCCATGCCTTTCAAATGACCATAAACAGTCGAATTCGACTAATTTTATATCTCAACGATCTCTCGCGAGTTTATTCGCCGATTTGCACCACCTAAAGTCATTAGTTGGTGCAAATCGGCGAACAACCCAATAGAAATAAACTGTGAGCGAACCTAACATGTGGCTCCTGTTTCAATTTTTCCACAAATACATCAGACACATTTTTAATACCGTTGGGTCTGAAAGGGTCATATATAGTTACATGAAATAGATCGAAGTTATGTATAATTCTTAACCAATTTTAACCGAACCCCAAACACGTCATTCATTCTATGTTTAAAATCCTCAAAATACCGAAAAGTGGGTTTACAGTTATACGTATATTATTACACCCAATTTAATTGAAAAACTTGCATAAACTACCCAAAATACGGAAAATAGCATAGTTCTTGGCATGGCATAATTGTGGAAGGTAAAATGCAACTCATATACTTATTTCATATAAAATGTAAAATTAATTTAATAACATTTTAATGTAAGTCGATTGGTATATTTTCAACAAATTCAAAATTTATATTTTCTACACATTGTTATCATGATTTGCATATAGTTGTTACAACTTACATTTATAGGTTTTAAAGGCAATGATAATCTGGCAAATTTTGCCACTGAACACATGGTGTGCGTACATTTCGAAAAAGGTTTATTTTTTTTTTAAAAATATAATTAAGAAAAAATTTGAAACATATGACTTCATGAGACTGTCTTGTATAATTATGACATGGTTTTGGCTTAGGAAATTTACTACACAATTCAAACCTAAAATAAAAAAATTACCGCCAATTCGCTCAACATTCCAAAAATACCAAAAACATGTCCCACGCACAATACCGAATATTGGGGACCGATATATCACAGAGCTTTATCTTAAATATGGATCGTGATTTAAAACAACGGACAGACATACAAACATGGGTAAATCGACATTGTATTTTATTCCGATCAATAATATATATGTGGTGAAGGGCATAAAAATAATTTTAAAATTGTGAGCCAAAAAATCGCATTGGTAATCCAGACTACCTCACAAATGGTCATATCTATAAATGAATCGTCGGTCTATGTCTATGACATTGAAAACCCACGCCTTGTCCAAGGTTGTGAAAAAAAATCCGTATAAATCCACGACTTGACCAAGACTTTAAAAATAATCTATAAAACCCAAGACCTTGTCCAAGGCTTTCAAAAATATTCCTTGAAGAATATTCCTTAAAAATCCACGCCTTGTCGAAGGCTTTATAAAATATTTCTTAAAAATCCCGGAATTGTTTAAGGCCTTTAAAAAATATTCCTTAAAAATCCACAGTTTATCGAAGGCTTTATGAAATATTTCATAATAATCCACGCCTCGTTTAAGGAATTAAAAAACATTTCTAAAAAATCCACGTCTCGTTTAGGGACTTAAAAAATATTCCTTAATTAAAAATTCACGCCTTGTCCAAGGCCCTGTTTTCTTTAATCCACGCCTTGTCTAAGGCCTTGAAATAATATTTTTTTAAAAAATCCACGTCTTGTCTACGGTTTTGAAAATACATTCTTTAAAAATCCAAGCCTTACATAAGTTCTTATTTTTAAACCCTTCACCACACTGTTGTACATGGTATTATGTCTTTGTGCATATGTTTGTAACAGGCAAAAGGAAACGAGATAGACACATGGTTCCTTTTGAGAATATGCATAGAATTACTTTTCAAGTCGATTTATGCATGTCCGTCTGTCCGTCCGTCCATGTATTTTTGTTAAGAAAGTACAGGTCGCATTTGTGATCCGATTTGGATGAAATTTGGCACAGTTCACTTATTTGGCCCAAAGACGAACCCTATTGAAATTGGGGAAAATCGGTTCAGATTTAGATATAGCTCCTATATATTTTCGTCCGATTTCATGTAAATTGTCCCTATATATCCTTCGATTTGCACGAAATTTGGCATAGCATACTGAATTAAGTCTAGAACGATGTGTGTAAATTTCGTGAAAATCGGTTCAGATTTAGATATAGCTCCCATGTATATTTTCGTCCGATGTTAGGTAAATAGTGCACCAAAGTCCCTAGATATCCTTCGATTTGCACGAAATTTGGGATGTCTGGAACGATGTGTGTTAAATTTCGTAAAAATCGGTTCAGATTTAGATATAGCTCCCATATATACGTACGATGTTAGGCCCGGGGGTACACCGGCCCCCCCCCCGAAATGATTTTTTTTCACAGTAAATTTATGTTTGCAACAGCGAATTTTTTTCATTTTGTACTACCGGGCCCCCCCCGAAATGAAATCCTGTGTACGTAGCTGGCTCCCATATATATTTTCGTCCGATTTTGGATTTATAAGTAAATAAAGAACTCAAAATGTGACCGAATGCAAAAAAACATACTGAAATAAGTGTAACCTAACATGTTACCAGTTTTGATGAAATCGGTTTAGATTTCGATATTTTGCTTTAAATTTATTTAAATTTTTTTGTCCCATTGTAAGAAGCAACTCTACATCGGACCAACATTTAGTATAGGTTGCAGACTGACACGTTTAATTTGGTGTTAATGGTACTTCAATAATGCGACGTCTGTTAGTATTCCATCTGTTGAATATACCCAGAGTGGTGAAGGGTATCATATAGTCCCGTCCGACTTTATTACTTTCCATACTGGTATTTAAATGCACACCTTGTCTAAGGTCTTGACAATATTTGTTTAAAGTTACACGCCTTGTCTAAGGTCTTGAAAAAAATATTTTTAAACCCACCTCTTTTAAACATAAATCATGTTTGAAGATGGCCTCTTGTACCTCTCTCAAAAAGTAGTAAACATTTTGTTAAAAATTAGTTTTATAACGTACTATCCGATTTGCACCAAATGTTGCACAAATTAATATTTGGACCAATCCGGAATAATATTTTAATATGGGGATTATCGGTCTACACCAGTTGTGTACATCGTAATATTTTCATCAAACATAGATCATGTCCGAAGATGGGTCCCATAGAACCACTGCTTCTGGTACCTCTCCCACAAAGAGTAAAACAATATATCATTTATTATGATGACAGTATGAAAATTGTTCCCTGGACATCACCCAAAAGCTGATAGTTTTTATGTATAAGCGCAGATATGGGTAAATTTGGCGATTGCTATTAACACATATTAACTTCATTATTTAATATCTTTTGAAATATATCTCAAAATTATAATTTTGGAGAGGCTGGGTACCTAGCGTCGTTGCATGGGTCGGTGATCCAAAGTAAATTTTCCGGAATAAGCGTTTATATCAAATAATGTACTAACTCTACGTTATATTTAACATTCATTTGCGTTCGTCCCTAATTCTTTTTCTAATTCTAATGCATTAATCACTTCTTTATTTAGAGAAAGGTTTCTTTGTATATTTATTGAACTTTGTAAACCACCAACCAGAAACAACTAAACTTGATTTTAATAAACATGAAAAATATTGTGAATTATGATTCACGTTACAATTAATGGTCAATAAACACGAAGAAGTAATATTAGCCAGTTTCTACTCGAAACGAAAACCAAACAAGACAATCAATTCATGGCACAGACTGAACACTGTAAGAAACTAAAATACAAAAAATTAACATTATTATGTAGGTATCGACAACCTACTCATGAAAGTCACTGTCAGTGGTGGTTGGTGGCCATTTACAATGAGGCTAAGTAGTGACTTATTCACTGGCTGTCAGTCAGTGTATGATAACAGTTTTTCTGTTTTTTGAAAATATTTCTTTCTGCACGTGAAAAGTATGTCATGGGAATAACATGAACATGAATGTCTAGTTTTTTGCACCTATAACAAGGCACCATTAGGGCAAATTATGAGAACGTTCAACCTTAATAGCCTTTTCTTCTCATTTTTTTTAAATAAATGTTTAATTAATTTTCGTTTTGGTCAAAAGTTCGGTGAATTTGTGTTTTGTAAACGTAAAATTTATATTTTATTTTTTTACTTTTAGAAAATATGCATGAATTATTTCAGTTGCGTTGCGAATTCTGTAAAATATTATGACAGTTTGGAACTGGGACAACAACAAATAAACAAACAACAAATAAAATTTTAAAATTGAGGAGGGAATAAAAACGAATGGTAATATTACGTAATGCGACTTAGAATCCAATTCCTTTAAAATTCACAAATATGATCGAATTTAATATCGTAGTAGGTTATTATAAGATCAGATTCTATATAATAATTAACATCAAGTGTCGAGCTTACTGTTTTATCATTGGATATTTCCTTGGATTGGTTTATACTTCAGATATTTCCCAAGTTGACGTCTTTTGTAATCCGGGTATTACAACATTGAGGTGGAGGAAAAATTTTGGACATATCTCTTGGTCATATCTCGACTAGCTGTGTCGATCTAAACATGTGTGTCCGTCCGTCTGTCCATTATAATTTGTAAACACGATGCAGGCCACAGTTATGGACCAATCTTCACGAAATTTTGCATGTAGGATGGGTTCTGGCCAATGAAGACCCCTATTGTTGTTGGTAAAGATCGGTTAATATTTAGGGGATGAAATGGACCAAATACTTAATTTTTTTCGGTTTTTCTTGTCGCTCCAGAGACCGCAATTATGGACCGAATATCGAGAAATTTTGCATGAAGAAGGGGATCGTATCTGTTTTGATAAAGATCGGTCATTATTTAGCGGGTCAAATGGACTTTTGTGTGAAAAATTACAAACTTTTTATTCTATGGCGTATGTATTTACTCCTGCAGGGTATATACCCTGTAAGTTGAAAGTATATGCAAGAGGGGTGGTTGGCCTTTAAATTGATACCAATTATATTGCCGTATGTACTCGGATGTTGGAGTTACACTTAAATATTTACAGGTGCTTACGAATTCAGATATTATTTAGTAAACCATTACCACACTGGAGGGCGGAAATATAGCGCTGATCGCTTTAAAATTTTCCAAGAGGTTATGGTCAAGGACAACTCCTATAATTTTCGATGAAGATCACATAAAAAAATTGGCATGAGAAGGACGGAAAACATCTTTTTTTTTTGTTTTTCCGAGTCGATTTATAGGCCACAAGGCGAACATCCCAACTCAACCCAAGGTGAAGGGAATTTGGATATGTAAATAGCAGGGCTGTACTAAATACTGGGAATATTGGGAAAATGTGTCAGTATGAAGAAGGGGTGCTGTTGATCTCTAACCGGTCAAAAGAGTACAAACATCATGAAATATTGCCCATGCTCGAAATAAACATCCGCAGAAAGATGGAGTTCTGTGGTAGTTGTGTAGGGTATCGTATAATCGGCCCCGTCCGACTATACTGCTCCCCTCACTGATTCGTTTTGAATTTGATTATTCCTTGTTAGTTGCAGTTTGTAGCCTGTACTTGAAAGTAATTAAAAAATCATCCATATCATCCAGATACCGATAATGAACAAAATTAATAATTTACTTAATGGTGGCTTAACATTTTGGGATTCCATGGACCAAAAGCATTACTTTGGCTAACACACTACAAGTAGGGCGCGATCTTAAAAATAAATAGATTAGGTTGAAAAGAGGGATGGTTTACGCTACCAAATATCTAATAAATAGATATACACTTAAGCCAGTGAAAGGTCTGTTGTGCGTTGTGGAAAGGAAAGGGAATTTGACGAAAAAAAATATCACAAGATAGGACTTCTTATACTTTTATGAATTTTGTGTGTAGTGTGAAGTCCTTCAGACGTTTTCATCCACACCTTCTTAGGTCGTTGAGTTCGTGGAGAGTTTTTTTTCAGCATTGTGTACGAAGGCTGGGAATTGTCATAGAAAATGTCCCAGCGTTGTTCTGTCTTACCCACATGCTCTACACCTGCTGCTTCCCTCGCACCCAATATTCTACAAATGTGCCTGTACCCTGTGACTCTGCTGATTTTTTTTAGCTAAGCGTTAATGTATTCTTTATGACTTTTATACCTGGAATGTACTGTTTTAGACTTTACAGTTTGATAGTGTTATGCCTTCTTTAATATTTGTATTTATATTTATTGTATTCTGACTAGAATTTAAATGTAAGCAGTGTAGACAATCCGTTATAGCTTGGACCTGCGTCTGTAGGATCGTATTGGAATCTCTGACAGCCAAAGTGAAATCTCGGTTTACGGTTCTTGAATGAAAAAACCCATTCCCGACTTTCCTGCCATCTGGTTAACATCAGTTACCAAAAGGCATTTGTGGTAGTGTTCCGCTTTCCCATGAGTCTCTGTCGGGTATCATAGTTGTGTCTACCCTTCTTTAGACCCTTCACCACACTGTGGTACAGGGTGTTATGTCTTTGTGCATATGTTTGTAACAGGCATAAGGAAACAAGATAGACACTTTCTAAGTTGATTTATGCATGTCCGTCCGTCCGTCTGTCCATGTTAAATTGTAAACAAAGTACAGGTGGCAGTTTTGATTCGAACTGAATGAAATTTGGCACAGCTCTTTTATTTGGCCCAATAGCGCACCAAAGTCCCTATATATCCTTCGATTTGGCATAGCGCACTGAATTAAGTCTCGAACGATGTGTATTGAATTTCATGAAAATCAATTCAGATTTAGTTATAGCTCCCATATATATTTTCGTCCGATTTTAGATAAATAGTGCAACAAAGTCCCTGTATATATTTCGATTTGCCCGAAATTTGGCATAGCGTACTGAATTAAGTGCAGAATGATCTTTATTATGTTTCGTGAAAAACGGTTCAGATTTAGATATAGCTCCCATATATTTTAATCCGATTTTAGGTAAATAGTGTACCAAAGTCCCTATATATCCTTCGATTTGCACTAAATTTGGCATAGCGCACTGAATTAAGTCTAGAATGATGTGCGTTAAGTTTCGGGAAAATCGGTTAAGATTTCAACATAGCTCCCAAATATGCATATGAATGCGTACGATTTTAAATAAATGGTAATGTTTGTCCGATTAACACGAAATTTTGCACAACGTGTCAAATTGAGACTTGAATGGCGATATTGCGTTTTGTCGACCCATTCCGACTTTACTACTTTCCTTACTGGTTAAATATTCGGTATAACTCAAAACTACTGATTGAGTATTAGTAGAAGTACTGTATTTTTGGGCATTCTATTGTGTCCGGTATCGATTATCTCGTACATTGTATCTGTGGGCTTTATCGATCCGTTCCTGTATGTGGTCTTTGCATTTAAATTTCTTATCTAGGATAAATTCCAAATATTTAATTTCATTTGATATGGATACCACAGTGTTTTTGAATATGGTCTCTTCATACTGTTCTATTTTTGCTTTCTGAATAGACATATCTACGTCTTGTCTGGATTAAGGCCACTCGGCCTTCGTCTACATATGAGTTATAATTCCTTATTGTTTAAGGCCTTTAAGAGACAATTTGTAGTGATGACCCACAGGAGTGGTAACAGAATCCCTCCCTGCGGTATCACTTGTCCTACTTTGTCTCTGATGATTATGTCTTGTAGTGTACCCATCTGTTCTTTGCATATGATTAATCCAGTCTATAATTGCCTGATCAACTCTATAGACTTTAGTACCGATATTGTTCAAGGCTCCCTCTATGGGAATTCATAAAGATATTTCATTTCACAAATTATATAACAGCAGCAATTGTTTAATTCGATCTAAGAGCAATGATAAAAATCATAACCGGATTGGGTAGATATGTCCATATTTTCCATTTAAATGATTGTAAAATCCAAAGATAAAAATCATTATTAAATAGTCTTTAACAATTTCCTAACATTAAAAAAATTGAATTCGCATGTGGACAATAAAGCATTAAGCTATAATAGACAATAGATACGCACAGATGCAACAACATTCAATTCGCATCATAACACATTTTTATCAATAATTTATTTGCAAAATTGCAGAACCTATCAGCAAAGCAACATCTTATCTTGAACAGTATTAAAGCATACCAATACTGCCTGGTATGGATAACCAGGCAGGCTAACAATCATTACAAAACTGATATGCCAATACAACATCATATTGGCAGAGACGATGTTAGGAATCTGTTAATAATAACACCTGTTTGGTGCAATTGTTAATAAACATAAATAAATCGACAATAACCTATGCATTGAGCTACAACCAATTTCCAATATTCAAAATAAGAAACGATCGACGCACGCCTCTATGATCCACAGAATAATATCTTTGCAAGCAAACAAAACGAAAAAAGGCGTTGATGAAAAACACCGTTAAACACAAGTGTTAAATGCGTAAACACTGACAATCGATAGATATAGAGAGACAAAGTGAAAACAAATGTTGAAAATTTATGTAAACTTTATAGCACACATGTATAAACTTCCCTCTCTTTCCTCCCCTCAATCAATAAGAAAACAACAAAAATTAGGAACTCAAAGCCTAGGCTTCATTATCGATGCCATTCATTTACACGTTTGCAGCTGTCTATGAAAATCGACAGCCAGACAAATTTAGACATTAACACAAGTTTGTGACGTTCTTTTGTTGGGAGGAGGAGGCAATTAATATAGAAAACGTACAATAAAAATAAAGGTTTAAATATAGCTGGTGGGTGGATACACAGTCGATGAATAAATTATCTGGCGGAACAGGAACAATGATTGAATAATTATAGACTTGTAAGTGTCAATTAATTGTGAAATTGAAAGATTTAAGCAATAAACATGATAATTAGTAAACTAATGTAAAAAAATTGCAATGATGCACCTGATATCATGGTGATGTGACATAGTCGATGGTTAAGATCTACATCAGAATTGTGATCGTATGGAATCCAATATAGAGTCAAGAGATACAAAGGAAGAAACAGATTAGACATATGTTATATATGGTTTAAATTGATGAGAAATATTATGTAAATATTATATACTTCATGACAACAATAACAAATTTATTGGAAACATTTTGATTAGTAGTTTAACACTTTCAGTGTCAAAAAAAAATGTCGGAATAAAAATCTAAAATTTGGTATTAAAAATCATATAAAGGGTTATAGTTTAGCAAAAATAGCAATTGTTATTTTAACCCTCGGCCTGTTTCTTCTGTCTTTCAACAAAAACAAAAACATCAAAAGTAACGGTACCTAGGATAACCGAAAAATCGCAAATAAAGGGAGTACTTTTAAATGTCGAATATATTCGACAAAAACACTGAAAGGGTTAAGTATGTATATTTGAACTTTTAAATTATGTTTAGGCTTTTTATATCCTTCACCACAATTTGGTAACAGGCAAAAGGAAACGAGATAGACACATGATTCCTTTTAAGAATATGCATAGAATCACTTTCTGAGTTGATTTATGCATGTCCGCCTGTCCATGTATTCTTGTGAACGAAGTACAGTTAGCATTTATAATCCGATTTGGATAAAATTTTGCACAAGTCATTTTTTTTTTTTTTTGCATATATCGTCCTCTTTAAAATTAGAGAAAATCGGTTCAATATTTTGCCAATTGCGACAAAACGTTGCACAGCGTACTGAATTAGATCCACTTTGATGTCTGTCAAGTGTTTTTGAAATTGATTCAGATTTAGATATAGCTCCCATATATAGTTTCGTCCGATTTTATTTAAATGGGACACGAATATATATATATATATAGTTTTGACCGATTTTAGGTAAATAGTGCACCAAACTCCCAAGGTTTGTCCGATTGGAACAAAATTTGCGCTGTATTAGGTCCAGTTTGATGTTTGTGAAGTTTTGTTAAAATCGGTTCAGATTTATATACAGCTCCTATATTTTCGTCCAATTTCATGCAAATGTTGGACTAAAGATGCTATGTTTGTTCGCTTTACATGAAATATTGAATCGAAATTTCTTGACATCGAAAATTATTGAAAATTTGTTCAGATTTAGATATAGCTTTTATATATATTTCCATCCGATTCCATAATTTAAATTAAGTTCGACCAGTAAGGAAAGTAGTAAAGTCGGACAGGCCGACTATATGATAACTTTTACCACTTCGGCTATTCAAAAGATGCATCTCGCATATTTGAAGAACCATTGATATTAAATTGGTCTAAATTAAATATGTGATTTATATCTATATGTGAACCGACCCGGTCAAGAACAGGGTACATTTGGACCTATACCTCCACCATAGTATGGAGGGTATATTAAGTTTTTTTCGTTTATAATTCATCGAAATAATCATTTCCGTCCTCTTTATAGGGAAATAAAAATTAAAATTATATCGCGATTTAAGCTATATCGGTCCACGTTTATGCATAGCCCCAATATAAGGATACCCCAATTTTCGATATTTTTGGGTTCTTGAGCGCACTTTTCAACCGAATTCCCTGAAATTTATACAATGGGTTTTTGTTGAGTACCAAATGTCTCCACTAAAAATTATAAATATCGGCTTACTTAGGTTATTTCAATATGTTTTGTCAAATTTTGTGTCAATCTGCCTAAATTTGTCTCTTTGGTGCACAATCGGACGAATATATATATATGGGAGCTATATCTAAATCTGAACCGAGTTAAATAAAACTTGGCACAGGTTAGGCTATTATAATTTCAGTACGTTGTGCAAAATGTTGTGTCAATCACCAATTTGACTCTTTGGTGCACCATATGCTAAATATCGGACGAAAATAATTATGGGAGTTATATCTAAACCAATTTCAATAGGGTTCGTCCTTGGGGCACACAACTGAGCTGTCCCAAATTTCATCCGAATCGGATAATAAATGCGACATGCACGTTGTTTAATTTGACATTGACAGACGGACAGGCATAAATGGACTCAGAAAGTGATTCTGGTTTCCTTTTGCCTGTTAGAAACATATGTACAAAGACATAATACCCTGCACCACAGTGTGGTAAATATCGTATTTGAACCCATTTGTGTACATCGTAACATGAATTTCATAATATCATTCGAACAGAGCATTAGATTTAAGTAAAAATTTACATAACCTAATAGTTTAACTATTCATTTCTAATGTTTATAGGTGAGACATATCGGCCAAATCCTTCTAGTAGCTGCCCACAAAGGGTAAGGATTTTGAAAATTTGTAAATCTCATATGAAGCAAACGCAATATCCCATTTAATTGAAATATCCCATTTAAACGAAATTTTGCAGATCGTATTATTTTTACCTAGCCTAGATCGAATCCAAATGGGATACATTGGCGCACTCGTGCTGGTATCTTCCCCACAAAGGTCAAGATTTTAGAAACATGTACATATATGATTTGAAGATCATTAAATACCGGGTTTAATTCCTTGTTCGCAGATCTTAATATTTTAGATATATATAAACCGACATCTTCTGGTACCTCTCCCAATATGGTCGACTTTTTTATAAAAACATAGTGAATAATAATTCAGTAGACATCAGCAGCACCGACTAACACATTTGTACTTGTTTTACTTTTCAGTTGAATAGAATCCGATGAGACCAATTAAATGAAGATTTTTAACATTTACCTTACATCACCCGAGTTTATTGGCGGCTAAGCAAATGTCTTTAAATGAAATTACAGTTGCCTAATGAAATTACTCATTATTAGATTGGTGTACCTCAAATGTCAACTTTAGTATTTTCTTTTCATACCCTTCACCACACTGTGGTACAGGGTATTATGTCTTTGTGCATATGTTTGTAACAGGCAAAAGGAATCGAGATAGACCCATGGTTCCTTTTGAGAATATGCATAGAATCGCTTTCTGAGTCGATTTACGCATGTCCGTCTGTCCATGTATTTTTGTTAACAAAGTACAGGTCGCATTTATGATCCGATTTGGATGAAATTTGGCACAGTTCACTTATTTGGCCCAAGGACGAACCCTATTGAAATTGGAGAAAATCGGTTCAGATTTAGATATAGCTCCCATATATAGTTTCGCCCGATTTAATGTAAATGGTGTACCAAAGTCCCTATATGTCCTTCGATTTGCACGAAATTTGGCATTGCGTACTGGAATGAGTCTAGAATGATGTGTGTAAAATTTCATGAAAATCGGTTCAGATTTAGATATAGCTCCCATATATAGTTTCGCCCGATTTTAGGTGAATGGTGCACCAAAGTCGCTTTATATCTTTCTATTTGCACGAAATTTGGCATAACGTACTGAATTATGTCTAGAGTGATTTCTGCCAAGTTTCGAGAAAATCGGTCCAGATTTAGATATAGCTCCCATATATAGTTTCGTCCGATTTCATATATAAATGGTGCACCAAAGTCCCTATATATCCTTCGATTTGCACGAAATTTGGTATAACGTACTGAAATGAGCCTAGAGAGATGTCTGCCAAGTTTCGAGAAAATCGGTCCAGATTTCTATATAGCTCCCGAATATAGTTTCGTCCGATTTCATGTAAATGGTGCACCAAAGTCGCTATATATCTTTCGATTTGCACGAAATTTGGCTTAACGTACTGAATTGAGCCTAGAGTGATGTCTGCTTTTTTTCTTGAAAATCGGTGCAGATTTAGATGTAGCTCCCTTTTATTATAGATTGATTTTAAGTAACACACCAAGGATTTTAAGCGACGCACCAAGGAACCAATAGGCTGATAGGAACAAAACGTTCTGAAATTACTATAAACTAACCTGTGACATGTTTGTTTTAAATCGCTTAATTTTTGGGTAGAGCTTCCATATATATTTTTTCGCCCGATGTTAAGTAAATTGGGCATCAAACTCCTCATGTAGACAGATTGACATCAAATTTTGCACAACTTACAAAATTGAGCATAGAATTACGTAGTTGCGTTTTCTAGAAGTACAGACATAGCCCAGTATTTGTTGGAAGTCGATTTACATACTTTATGGATAGATCTAGGTAGATTCACATTTAGATAAATATCACATATTTTATTTCATCCAATTTCATGTTAATAGTCCTGTTCAATATACCCATAGTGGTGAAGGGTATCATATAGTCGGCCCCGTCCGACTTTACTACTTTCCTTTCTGGTTTAAATTATGTTAATTGTTGGTTCTACATGTTCGTCTCACATCTAGGCAAATATTAAAAAAAAAAAAAAAACAGCACAAAAAGCGTAACTGCAAACAATTACACCACAGAGTCACATCTGTACAACAGCACTGCAAAAGGCAAAGGAGTAACTTCACCAAGTCGCAACTGTGTGGTGGTATGATGAGTATTAGGCCGTTAGAATGAAGTAACATCATAACTGCTCTTAAAGACAAGATAAGAGCATAGGTAAAGACTTCACTAAACTATTCCTTTAAAAAATCCTCACCCGTGGCATGAAGTTAGCTTGCAATGGTCTACTGCTAAGACAAGCAAACAGACGACCAACAATTACTAACTCTCTGCATGAATGGTTGTTGCTGGTTGAACAGAAAACATTCCTAGTGGTGGCTAAGCCAAAATACAATTTACCAACGTTTAGAATAGCCTTTCAACACACCATCAGGAAGTCGTAAAACACTAAATGAATTCTTATGATTTGCACAGCATTTCTAATTATAAAGTGAAATAGAAATATTTCCAAGCATAGGGAAGTTCAGTAATAGGAAAGTCCAAACATAGGGAAGTTCAGCAAGTAAGGAGAAAATTTCAGCTATAAGTCATTGCAAGTTTTTTTCTTCGTTATTTTGAGAGTAAACATAAAATATGAAAAAATACGTCGTGAAATATCATTGCATCGGCTAATTTTTGTTAGAAGTCCAGACATTGAAAATGTCCAAACACACGATATTAGTAATTAGTGTTTCCAATTAAATGATTTTCGATCTGATACGGTGCTGCTTTGTTGTAATAGAATAGTTGATTTGTTGCTTAAGTTAATACTAAATTATGGCGGATTTCATACCGTTAAGTGTGTCGCTTGGTTGGGCAAGCAAATTTCTTTAGCAAAATTATTTGTCATGGTTGCATATGAAAAATTGTGACAATAAAAATGAACTTTTTAAAGCATTGTCCTTTATTTTGGTTCTGATGCATTTTTTTTTAATTATAGGGACATAGATTTTTAGCTTTGTGCTGCCCCAAGAGTTTGTAACCCGGCGAAATATCTCGACTAGTTGAGTCGATCTTGATGTGTTTTTCCATTACAATTTGTAAACACGATACAGGCCACCGTTATGGACCAATCTTCAGAAAATTTTGCATGTAGGGTGGGTTCTGGCCAATGAAGACCCCCATTGTTTTTTTTTTTTTTTTTTTTTTTTAAAGTTCGGTTAAGTGTTAGGGGATGAAATGGACCAAAAACTTTATTTTTCGTCTGCTCGCTCCAGAGACCGCAATTATGGCCCTAACATTGCGAATTTCTGCATGGAGAAGGGGATCGGGCTAAAGAATAAGCATGTCTGTTTTGATAACTTCGGGTGTTGACAAAACAGTTATTCCCATTAGAGATTATGAAAACGACATAGGTTTCACTGAAACTCATATCAAATTTTATAAAGGAATATGACGTATGAAATTCGCCACTAGGACCATCTCTGAGGTTATGTCACAACATGGACATACAGTTATGCTCCTAAAAAGTTCCCCACTGATGGTGAATCTATTTTATTAAACAGCACTGTATATATTTCTGAAATATTCATTTTAATACGTTTAATACTTTCGTTTGAAAATGCAACAACAACCTAGAAACTACCGAACATGTGGGAGGAAGGGGTTGTTCCGTTATATGAAACGTACCAATACGTGGACTGAAATATTTCATTTGCAATTCAGAACATCCTTGGAGTAGTAGCAATGATTGTGAAAATACATATTGATTGTGAAAATACATTTTGCAATAACATATATTAACATTACTAATAAAAAACCAGTAAGGAAAGTTCAAAAGTCGGGCCGGGCCGACTATATGATACCCTTCACCACTGTGGGTACACACAACAGATGTCAATATCTAAAAAATCCTGTGGATAGAACATTTCGTGTAAACTTAGCACACACAAACACATCGTGCGAATCGAAAGATATATAGGGACATTGAGCTCTATTTAACTTATATCGGACGAAAATGTATATGGGAGCTATATCTAAATCTGAACCGATTTTCACGAAACTTAGCACACATCATTCTGGACCTAGTTCAGTACGTTATGCCAAATTTCGTGCAAATGGAAATATATATAGGGACTTCAGTGCACCATTTACCGTAAATTGGACGAAAATATATATGGGAGCTATATCTTAATCTAAAGCGATTATCACTAAACTTGGCAGACATCACTCTAGTCTCAATTCAGTACGTTATGCCAAATTTCGTGCAAATCGAAAGATATATAGGGACTTTGGTGCACCATTTACCGCAAATCGGACGAAAATATATATGGGAGCTATATCTTAATCTGATCCGGTTATCACGAAACTTGGCAGAC
This sequence comes from Musca vetustissima, assembly GCF_032173495.1. Classification (NCBI taxonomy): domain Eukaryota; kingdom Metazoa; phylum Arthropoda; class Insecta; order Diptera; family Muscidae; genus Musca; species Musca vetustissima. The sequence goes on from NW_026888573.1 coordinate 73,719, forward strand.
ATCACTCTAGTCTCAATTCAGTACGTTATGTCAAATTTCGTGCAAATCGAAAGGTATATAGGGACTTTGGTGCACCATTTACTTTAAATCGGACGAAACTATATATGGGATCTATATCTAAATCTGAACCGATGTTCACGAAACTTGGCAGACATCTCTCTAGGTTCAATTCAGTACGTTATGCCAAATTTCGTGCAAATCGAAAGATATATAGGAACTTTGGTGCCCCATTTACCATAAATCGGACAAAAATATATATGGGAGCTATATCCTAATCTGAACGAATTTTCTTGAATTTCAATAGGGTTCGCCCTTGGGTCAAATAAGTGACTTTTGCCAAATTTCATCCAAATCGGATCATAAATGCGACCTGCACTTTGTTTACAATTTAACATCTACAGACGGACATGCATAAATCGACTCAGAAAGTGATTCTATGCATATTTTCAAAAGGAACCATGTGTCTATCGCGTTCTTTTACCTGTTACAAACATATGCACAAAGACATAATACCCTGTACCACAGTGTAGTGAAGGGTATAATAAATAATATATTGTACAATAGTACGTAGATCATAATAGTGCATAATAGTACGTAGATCAGACTCTTGCCACTACGCTGACTTTTTTAGGCGATATCACTTAGACTAAAAGGCTCTTACTGGTATTCCATAAACACCGCTTATAGGTTTTCTATACACAAAAAACATTTGCATTTTTTCTACACTGATTGCTTTCTTCTGTCTTAAATCTTGTTCTAACTGAACATATGCCCTATATCATTATTAGATTTTGGAAATGCCATAGTGCAACTAATTCCTCGAAAAATATTTTTTTTAATATGTTTGCTTCTCAAGATATATCACTCACAATGAACCAATACCGTATTCATTGATATTATCAATACCGTAGCCAACGACTCGAGTTCGAATCCTATGTATACTATAACACCAACATCAATGCATTCAAAAGTGCAAAATCATACATTTGCAAAACACCGATGCCACCAGCGAACATGACATTACAAATAATCTAAGACCATACGTCAGACGCCGGTCGAAAAAACTCCAATAGCTAGATATGCACTCAAACTGCCGCTGTGAAGCATGCCATGCTGTCAGGTGGAAAGACAATAACAACGCATGTGCCTACATCGAACCATTGTTCCGCTGTGAGCGTTAAAGCCACACCAAAACAATGCTACTTACGAATGAATAGCATACGAATGGCAAAGCAAACAAGTGACCAACCACACCCACTCACATGATACTAATCGGGCAGACGACGAAAGGAAGGAAGTGATGGTGGTGGTGGTGCTGGCTATGATGCTTGTAATAATGCATTTTGCCAAATGGAATACTAACTAAAACATAAACTGGTTAAAAACCACCAGCATCATAATGCCACTTATGGTAGTGACTTTTGTGTCGTTTTGTTTTGCTTCGAGCCAACAATTCAATCGTTCGGAATATCGATGACTGCATGCATTCATTTGTTCTGGTTAGAGTTTTGTGTTTTTTTTTTTTAATTTTTTTGCTTTGAAATCAACATCTTGGAATGATTCATGTGCACTGCATATTTCAATTGTAATTAGTGGTCCAACGTCCACCATGGTGTGTAGTAGTGAAAAACCTGTTGCTGATTGTCAATTATAATTTAACATAAATTAATTATAACAAATGAAAATCGCATTAGCCAGCTTTTGCGAACCTCTCTGTTTTTCTCCTTTTGCAACAATTCATTAATATTCATTAGAAATATTAATCACACGAACCAAATAAATATAAATTACGGATTATAGAATGACATGTTTTGGCAAATGTGTTTACAGTAATTATATTAGAGCAAATCGAATAGATATATATGCGATTTTTATGTTTTTTATGGTGTCGGTAATGTTGACATTGGTGATATATATAATTTACTGATGGTTAATATGGGATATGTTCGTTCGTCGGTAATGTTGTCATTGGTGGTATATATAATTTACTAATAATAATGGTTAATATGGGATATGTTCGTTCGTCGTAATCGATTAAATAAGATATTAAGAGGTGAAAGTTGTCTTTATAATATAGAACTGCCTTTTTGGAAATTTAATCTGTATATTTCATTATGCGATGCTGAAACTTGGAACCTTGGTTTTTGGTGTTGTGTTTCGCGAAGCGTCTTCCCCTGAGTCGATCTAGACATGTGTGTCCGTCCGTCCGTCTGTCCATTATACTTTGTAAACACGATACAGGCCACAGTTATGGACCAATCTTCACGAAATTTTGCATGTAGGACCGGTTCTGGCCAATGACACCCCTATATTTTTGGTAAAGATCGGTTAATATTTAGGAGATGAAATGGACCAATAACTTTATTTTTGTCTGATTTCTGGTCGCTCCAGAGGCCACAATTTTGGTTCAAACATCGCGAATTTTTACATGGAGGAGGGAATCGGGCCAAAGAATAAGCATGCTTTTTGTGATAAACATCGATCAATATTTAGCGGGTCAAATGGACCCTGACTTTTGTGTGAAAAATGACAAAATTTGTATTCTATAGCGTATATATTTACTCCTGAAGGACACATACTCGAGAAGTTGATAGTATATCCAAGAGGAGTCGTTGGCCTTTAAATTGAAACCAATTATATTGTCGTATGTACGCGGATGTGGGAGTTACACGTAAATATTTACAGGAGCTTACGTATTCATATATTATTAAGCAACCCATTACCACATAAGAGGGCGAAAATATCCGACTATACTGCTATGCTCACTGGTTTTAAATATATTTTTAAAAACTGGTTATCGGCGTCTATTTTTTTAAATATATGTATACATTTAGTATCTCCACTATCTGAGTCGGTCCTTCCGTCCTGTGTCCGTCCGTATGTCCATTATAACTTGTAAATACGATACAGGCCACAGTTATGGACTAATCGCCACGAAATTCTGCATGTAGGATGGGTTGTTTATGGTAATGACTAGTTAGTATTCCAGGGAATTGTTGTATTTTCTTCGGGTCGCTCTTTAGGCCACAATTATGACCCGAACATAACAAAATTTTACACAGAGTTTGGGGTATGACCATAGAATGAGCACGACTACTGATGCAGATCGGTCAATATTTAGCAGGGCAAGTGGACCCAGACGTTTGTGCGAAAAAATGACAAAATTTATATTGGTGGCGTACATATTTTATCCTGATGGAGTCAGACCGAGAAAGTTGAAAATATATTAGCTTGGGGGAAAGAAATCCATTATTTTTTCGGCAGATGGCTGTACTGATAGATTTCTCTTAACGTATCGATCAAACAATTTTAGATTTATGCTCATTTCGATTTTCACTAAACTCAACATATGTAATTCTAGACTCAATTCAGTAAGCTATGCCGAATTTCGTGCAAATCGAAACATATATAGCGACTTTGATGCACCATTTACATAAAATCGGACGAAAATATATATGGGAGCTATATCTATATCTGAACCGATGTTCTCGAAACTTTACACACATCATTATAGGCTTAATTCAGTAATCTATGCCAAATTTCGTGCAAATCGATATATAGGGACTTTGGTGCACCATTTACATAAAATCGGACCAAACTATATATGGGAGCTATATTTATTATTTTTTTTATTATTTATTCATTTATATAAAATATTTACATCATTAGCTTAAGGTAAAATTTAGAGATGGTTATTATAAAAACCTTACATCTATAATTTATATGCTATTGAATATATTGCATTTCGTACTTATTCACCACAGTGTGGTGAAGGGTATACAAATATTTTGCAGTGTGTTAAAAATGGTAGTGAACAAAGTGAAAATTTGGTACATTCAAATTCTGATATGTACTGTCAACAACTGTACCGTTTGAAGATAGCAATTGTCGTGTTCCACCATAACAACGCTAGGCCACACACATCTACAGTGACTCGCCAGAAACTTCGGTAGCTTGGTTTGGAAGTTTTAATGCATCCGGCATACAGTTCGGATTGACACCAATCGATTATCGTCTTTTTCTTGCCTTGTAAAATTTCTTTAATCATAAAAATTGGTATCTAGGAGGTTTGTGAAAATCGACTACTAGAGCTTTTTTGCAAATAGAGAGGCAATATGTAGTTACCTTTATAATGGCAACAAATCATTAAAAACGGTGCATATTTGGCCCAAATCGGACATTCCGAAGCATGTTGAATAAAGATCTATATTTCATATAAAATAATGGATTTCTTTGTCCCCAACCTAATATTTTAACCACCATTATACTCTTTTAGTACTTCCCCAAATTTGAACTAAACCTAGACCAAATCGAAAAATGTGACCACATATTCATTCTTCCAGAGCCTCCGACCATACACACAGTATAGGTAGACTTTAGTATCACCGTGCAAAAAATTGGAAAATTTCAATTAAAAAGGTTTAGAAATATTACGTCGGGAGGTATCGGATTAGGATTTATTGAAATCCTTTCAATTTAGATATACAGTGCAGTTTGCAATATTACTGATAAAACGTGGGGAACATTTCTGTCTAACACGTTAACCTTTAATCGACTTGAACTGTCTCAAGCGTACAATCAGTTTCGATATAATAAGCCCACATGAACAGGGAATTTGATGTTTATTTGGCCTATATTACTTATAGAAGATACATTTAAATACTGCAAAAATCTCAAGAAAATCCGTTCAGGGGTTTCAAGTCTATCGAACACAGATTTGATTATGGTTCATCGCTCTTATATATTTCCAGTATTTATTTATTTTAGCCATCATTGCTAACACTTGTCTGGCAAAATAAGCGAAAGCATTTGATTACTTTGCAAAGTAATAAATTTGCAAAATTAATTAAATAAAACCAGTCCCCAGCTATTATGCTTTTTTTATGGACATAGTTTCTCACATTATCTATTAAATAAAACTATAAAGAAACGATTAGACTAAACTTTCCATTATTATAAGATAACTATAAAAAACTCATAAAATGTGTGTATAATAAATAAATATTAATTTCCTGATTATTAAAAAAATATATTATTTCATACAATTGTGAGCAAAAACAATTTTAGATTTTTGTTCGTTTTTTGATAAAAAGGGCTTTGTGATGTTTAGCATATTCTAAGAACCAACTATTTATTGTTCATACGTTTTCATCTGAATATGAATAATTTATCTTACTGCCAGCTGATTCATTCACAATGGGTCCAAGAAAATTATTTCGATTTTCTGGCATATGCTTTATAAATACTCTTCCAGTAAATTTGCAAAAACTCAAAATTAATTACCAAATGCCTTCCCTTGAACCACTTAACATAATAAAATATTGTCTATAATTTAGCAAACCACACATATAATCACTCGAAACATTTTTACCTAATGTACACATATAACTATATAATGGATGCATAAATTAAGCCACTTATGTTGGAACATCTGCAATAATATATTTCCCCACAGGTAGTATCATCATACATACATACATCTATGTGGTTTATTCGATTATTGTTGTTAACAAACTTCCCTCAACATTCAATTTATTATTGATATTCCCTCCCCAGTTCGGTCCAGTCATACAAATAAAATTGTATTTTATTTGATTTTGTTCATCTCTTCGATGATCATCTTCTCATGGTCATAAACAAATTTATTACATGTGGTTAGTGCACCTAATCAAATGCCATGTGATGGCGGAGTGGGTTAAAGGTATTTGGTAAATATGGGGCCTTTTATGTGGTAGATGGACTTTTACACACTCCACCGTAAAGTGGATTGAAAATTTAATGTGTGTCAATCCACTTGAATACTACCAAGTATTAAACGGAGACACCATAAAGTATATGTAAGATAGTCCTTCAAAAAATACATTAAAAAAATCCACGCCTTTGGCTGTGATAGTCCTTCAAAAAATACAATAAAAAAATCCCCCCCTTGGCGTGATAGTCCTTCAAAAAATACATTTAAAAAAATCCACGCCTTTGGCTGTGATAGTCCTTCAAAAAATACATTAAAAAAATCCACGCCTTTGGCTGTGATAGTCCTTCAAAAAATACATTAAAAAAATCCACGCCTTTGGCTGTGATAGTCCTTCAAAAAATACATTAAAAAAATCCACGCCTTTGGCTGTGATAGTCCTTCAAAAAATACATTTAAAAAAATCCACGCCTTTGGCTGTGATAGTCCTTCAAAAAATACATTAAAAAAATCCACGCCTTTGGCTGTGATAGTCCTTCAAAAAATACATTAAAAAAATCCACGCCTTTGGCTGTGATAGTCCTTCAAAAAATACATTTAAAAAAATCCACGCCTTTGGCTGTGATAGTCCTTCAAAAAATACATTAAAAAAATCCACGCCTTTGGCTGTGATAGTCCTTCAAAAAATACATTAAAAAAATCCACGCCTTTGGCTGTGATAGTCCTTCAAAAAATACATTAAAAAAATCCCCCCCTTGGCGTGATAGTCCTTCAAAAAATACGTTTAAAAAAATCCACGCCTTTGGCTGTGATAGTCCTTCAAAAAATACATTTAAAAAAATCCACGCCTTTGGCTGTGAAAATCCTTCAAAAAATACATTTAAAAATCCAACCTTTTAGCTCTAATAGTCCTTCAAAAAATTATTTTCATAATCCACGCCTTTTGGCTCTGATAGTCCTTCAAAAAATTCATTTAAAAATCCACACCTTTTGTCTCTGATAGTCCTTCAAAAAATTCATTTAAAAAATCCACGCCTTTTGGCTCTGATAGTCCTTCAAAAAATTCATTTAAAAATCCACACCTTTTGTCTCTGATAGTCCTTCAAAAAATTCATTTAAAAAATCCACGCCTTTTGGCTCTGATAGTCCTTCAACAAATTCATTTAAAAATCCACACCTTTTGTCTCTGATACTCCTTCAAAAAATTCATTTAAAAAATCCACGCCTTTTGGCTCTGATAGTCCTTCAAAAAATTCATTTAAAAATCCACACCTTTTGTCTCTGATAGTCCTTCAAAAATTCATTTAAAGAACCCACGCCTTTGACTGTGATAGTCCTTCAAAAATTAATTTAAAGAACCCACGCCTTTGGTTGTGATAGTCCTTCAAAAAATTCATTTAAAGAACCCACGCCTTTGGCTGTGATAGTCCTTCAAAAAATTCATTTAAAGAATCCACGCATTTGGCTGTGATAGTCCTTCAAAAAATACATTTAAAAAATCCACGCCTTTGGCTGTGATAGTCCTTCAAAAAATACATTTAAAAAATCCACGCCTTTGGCTGTGATAGTCCTTCAAAAAATACATTTAAAAAATCCACGCCTTTGGTTGTGATAGTCCTTCAAAAAAATTCATTTAAAGAACCCACGCCTTTGGTTGTGATAGTCCTTCAAAAAATTCATTTAAAGAATCCACGCATTTGGCTGTAATAGTCCTTCAAAAAATACATTTAAAAAATCCACGCCTTTGGCTTTGATAGTCCTTCAAAAAATTCATTTAAAGAATCCACGTCTTTGGTTGTAATAGTCCTTCAAAAAATCAACGCCTTTGGTTATGATTATCCTTCAAAAAAATTCCTTTAAAAAATCCACGCCTTTGGCTGCGATAGTCCTTCAAAAAATTCCATTAAAAAATCCACGCCTTGGCTGTGATAGTCCTTCAAAAAATCCATGCCTTTAGCAGTGATAGTTCTTCAAAAATTCTTTTAAAAATCCACGACTTTAGCTGTGATAGTCGTTAAAAAAATTCATGTCTTTAGCTGTGATATTCCTTTAAAAAATCCACGCCTTTTTAGTCGTTAAAAAAAAATCCATTCCTTTAGCTGTGATATTCCTTTAAAAAATCTACGCCTTCAGCTGGGATAGTAATTCAAAATATCCACGTCCTTTGAAAAATTCCTTTTATAAATCCCTGACAAATCTATACATTTAGCCCTTCAAACATGTATTTTCAAGGACCCACGTCTTTAGCTCGGATAGTACATTAAAAGTGGGTTTGGCGATTTCCATGGGCCTTGAAGGCCTTCACATAAAATTCCTACTTGTAGCCACAATAGTGGCCATGTTTGCTGGTATGCCTTGATAGCACATAGTTTTAATGCTACTGCTGTGCTAACAAAATTGGTAATTAGAAATAAATGAAGTTATTTACGTTCAGTCATTAAAAGTTATGTTGGAAATTATTAATGGTCATTACTTTATGCCTTTTTCAAGGTGGCATAGTTGATGGTGGGTCGATAGACCAAAACTAAGCACTCGACACAACTATGAATTAACAACGTGAACGTATGTACATAACGCATAATAAAGTGATTCTTTGGTCTCGATGAAATGAGAAAATATGTGATGGGAGTAGTTTTAATATCGCAAACTATAAGTGGCAACATTGGAACGAAGATATTGTGAGGTATTAATTGACAAAGTGGAGCTTTGTAGGAAATCGTTCATTGATTGGCAGAAAAAATCATTGAATTGTTTTGTTATATGGACATCATACTTCTATGATATAACTTGTGGTGTACAAAACGGATGTGGTGTACATCCTAAGATGGATGAAGGAAGAATGGATTTTGTATATCAAGAAATTAATCACCCAAAAATTTAAGAAAATAAACCAATCTGAAAATATTATGACATTTTAGCAATTGAATAGCTACATTTTTTGTTCGTGATTTTCTTCTAGTCTGCCTTTTTAATTTTTGGAGCTATTCGGGCATGTTCTGGCATTCACTTCAACGGCAGAAGTGTATCGAACACACGCCGAGGTGTTCTATAGCACACTTTACCCCCATTTGAGGTGTATTCTTTACACTTACATTTCCATGGTGAGAGTCAAGTGTATTCATGTTTTTTCATATAAAAGAAAATCTTTCTTGAAATAAAAAACGCACATGATGATAGATTGATATGTTATTATTGCGTATAATTTGTTTAAAATCACAAATGAACATGAAACACAATTAAAAACAAATTTTAAATAGATACTAAGGTTTGTCTTGAATTTTCTTCAACTGAATTTCTTGCTTGACACAAACAGCTGATTTGAAGTAAGGCCGAAGAAGATAGGGTTACCAAATGTTCCCCTTAAATCAATCAACAAATTAATGATATTACAGAGGTTTCATACATATATTTTATATTGCGAATAATAAAATATTAAAAAAATAATAAAATTGTTGTTAGAATTAACGAAATTACTAAAAAATTACAAAAACTATGTTAAAAACGAATACAGTTTATATTGTATGGCAAATACTATTTCTGCAAAGTACCATGTCGACGTTTATTTTTGTCGCAGTTCAAAATCTCAATTCACGTGAGAAGCAGAACAGGAGGTAGCTTCTGAGGTGAAGTGTATGTGTAAAGTGAAAAGAACACACCGTGAGTTCCAGAACATACCCGATTGGTTCCATAATATTGCATGGTCGCCTCCCATTTTTGTCACTTTATAATTTCGCGCTTATTTAACACTCGTCAATTAATAACAATCAATAAAGCAACCTCAAAACTTTTGGTTATTTATTCAAGGCGACGATAATAGTTCTAGGCTGCAGTTTTTGGTGATACACCCCTAAAAGGTAAATGTCAATGTGACAATAAATAATAGACAAACTAATATTAAGAACTTCAAGTTGTTAGATAAAAATGTAATTATTATTCTATTTGGTCAGTTGCAGATGGATGGATGTATGAAAGATTTGTATTAAACAATTATAATCAATGTAAATGGATAAATAGTAAATGTTAAATTCAATATTTAAGGATGTCAGATGTTAACAAGATGCAATTCCTTTGAAAATGTCTATAAAACATGTCTTATCTTAATTTTATAATCGAAATTTTGTACCAATAGAGAATATCAGTAGTTGAAAAGCCTCATTTTGGTATTTGTTGAAAATCCCTGCAACTGTCGAAGATATAGCTGATTTATTGAGTCAGCATCTAGCAAAAGTGTTTCTCAAACTTTAAACGCGTTTTTCCCGACACAGTAGTCCACAAATAATCCAATCCGTTCCAAAATTAACCAGTAAGGAAAGTAGTAAAGTCGGACGGGCCGACTATACGATACCCTTCACCACTTTGGGTATATTCAACAGATGGGATCCTAACAGACATCGCATTTTTGAAGGACCATTAACATGAAATTAAACATGTCATTCTGCAACCTATACTAAATTTTGGTCATATATAGAGTTAATTCTTACAATGGGACAAAAGTATATAAATAAATTATAGCTTTTTAAGAGGGACTTTCCAGCGGTCAGAAAACATGCCCGCCGTCGAAAATCAGGACTACTCTTAAATTACATAAAAAAAACATAATTATGTCAGAAGTTTCATGTCTTCAATATAATGAAGTTTCATTTTCTAACCGGTTGAAATTTAAAGTTGTAAATGTGGGTTTCTTCATAACGAAAAAAGGATCAAGACGACATTCTTTATCGAAAATATTTAAAATAATGAAGTACCAAGGGGCTACACCAAATCTTGAGCAGATAGGTCAATACCGCTCCAGTCCTGCGTCGTCCATAAATATGGGGGGTGAATGTTTCACATGTGGTGCCTAAATTTTACATGGAGAAAGGGAACAGGCCAAAGAATAAGCATGCCTGTTTTGATAAAAATCGTTCAGTGTTTCAAATGGGCCCTGACTTTTGTGTGAAAAATTACATAGAACACAAATTATGTTCTATGTTGCATATGTTTACTTCTGAAGGTTATAAACCCGAGAAGTTTTTGTATATTCATGCAGTTGCAGTTATGGTCAAGGACAACGCCTATAATTTTCTGTGATGATCAGATAATAATTTTGGGATGAAATTGATCAACACTTAATTTGTTGTTTTTGAGTTTTGTTTTTATGCCTTGTGCAACCTTAGGAAGATAAAGAGGTGACTTTGAACGCTAAGGCGCCGGACATCAACAGATGTCATGGGAACCAGGGTTCAAATCACAGCCGGGCTCAAGCTGTTTTTTTTTTTAGTTTTGTTTTTATGCCTTTTTAGGGCGAAGGATCATTCATGTAAATGTTTATGAGCCGCTTAACCAACGGCGAAACGCGTCTCATAGTGGTGGGAATGTTTGTTTCTCTGGCTTTGCTTTTCATTGCAACTCCGATCATGTAGCTCATCTCTAAAGAGAAATTAATAAAAAACTTAATTTGTTGCGTTTTTTCGAGTCGATCTATAGGCCACAATTTTAAGCCGAACATCACGTTGAAGGGAATCTGGACAACTAATAAGAATATTAGTAATACCGAATATTAGTAATATTCGGAAAGGGTATCGAATCGGCAAGATACAATAAACATCCGCAGAAAGTTAGAGTTCCGTGGTAGTTGTGTAGGGTATCGTATGTTCGGACCCTTCCGACTATACTGCTCCGCTCACAGGGTTTTTATTAGATTTATTCTAAAAAGTCGGTATATAAATTATTCTCAAATAAAATTGAGAATAATTTATCCATTTCATGTAGACAGAACAAAAGTAAAATGTTTCTGGGTACTTTGAGCTTGTATATCCTTGTTTCAATTTTTCTTAAACGCTGCTATACGTATGCAGGGAAAACGATAAACTTTTCGATTACAATGATTGGAATTTGTCATTCCGGGATATGGGACGATAAAACACATTTTCGGAGAAAAATTCCCATAAAGGTCCATTTAATACAGGTTAATATTTTAAAATAACCCCGATACTATAGTCCCGTTTAATTTTCTACCCAAGTTTTCCCACCTGAGTGTCTGAAATTTATAACTCTATATTTTCAGATTATATACAAAACGTGTTAAAAAAATTTGATTAATACAAAATTTAAAAAAACTGACCACCATTTTGAAGTCATGCTTATTTTTGCAGAATTGGGGTTCCCGAAACCCTTAGATGTGATAATTATAGCCAAAAAATGGCTTTAGTAAATATATAATATATCGGGAATTATGACTATGATATATCTCTGGAAGTCTATATCACTAATTTCACTCTATATTTATCTGTTGCCAATTTTTGATTACGGCAACTCGAACTTTTCGTACTATGTAGAATGATGGGTCCTTTACAACAAAAAATACCTCAATTTTAGTATACACCATCACCATTCGACTAAAGTAAATAGAGGGTCTGCCAACAACATATCGTTGTGTTGCAATACTATTTTCTGGACGCAGTTATAAATGTATACGCAATTTCTCTATAAAATATTTGTGTTCAATATTTTTTTATAGTTTCCTGCTACATTGGAAGGCGTCCATAAATTAACAAACCAACTACATCAGTATATGTTCCCTTTATATTCAATGGTCTTCTCTACTACATGATAGATGTTGGGCTCAGGTTGTGTCTTTACATATTTCTAGGCCTTTTGTACTTGGTGCAAATTCAACACTTCTATTTCATTTCATTGCCATCCATGTCTTTTTTACTCATCTTCCTTGATGGTGGTAATGAGTGTTGAAAACATGGGTTGCTCCATTAATATGCATTACTCATATTCCTTCAATACGTTCGGTTTGCTGATAGGTTTATAAATGGTATTTTGTTAGCATAATTAAAGCCAACTCAATATTAATTTGTCTCTTGTGATTTTTGTGGGAGAGATTTACAGTGTGACGTTTCAAATAGCTAAATACTTCTATTTTAATTTTATACTAAATTCGTATGTTTTATGGACAGACATTCGTTTGCTAGACTCTTATTGGGAAGCCTATTAAAAATTCAGTTTCTTTTAGAAAAAAAAACTATTTTAAAAACTGCGTAATTTTTGTTACTTCTTAAAATATTCATTCTTTATTCATCGAAGTTTTTAAATGAATATAATTCTGATTTTGTTATACTTAAATGAATTGTAAAAACTCTATACGAAATTGTTCATTTTAAACTCCATTTTTGTATTAAATTGTTTGCAATTTGTACATATCAAATAGTGAAACTTCTTTTTTATTTCCATTTTACTGTTACTCTTCAAGTTGTGAAAATGTAGAAATTTCCTTTTACTTTAGTTTGTTACACTGTGTCTGGATTGTCATCCTATGGTATATGCCAATGGCTCTGTAACTCCTTCCATGGCGATTTAATTATAGGTTTATAATCGTTGTTTAACAATTTTTGCCCCCAGTAGATATTCTGAATAGAATGGTTAAAATTTCACAGATTGAGACAACTTCCTAGAATTACTTTTAATTGTGTAATACATCACCTTGAATTGAAGCGAATGAAATACAGCAGTAGGAAAAACTAAAAATAAAATAAAGCGTTGGGGTCGAACATATGGTGCCCTTCAAAACTAAGAGACATACAATTTTTGGAAAGGGGGTATTTCTTAATAAAAGAGGAAAATATACAAGAAACAACCAAAGACTGTTAATATTGAGTTTCTGAAATGATAGGAAACAATAGCCTCAATTAGTTACAATCATCCAATGCTTAAAATGAACTGGAATAGAATATGGGGGCCATGTCAAAAGTAGAACATATTTTCGAAATTTCAAATAACAGTAATATATATTGGAAAATGTAGCTGAACCGATATACAGAAAATAGTGCGAAACCAATGTATGAATCATAGTTGTGTAGGGTGCACTTATATACATACAAACTATGCTTTGCATAGTAATACATATGTGAATATCCACAAATAGTGTTGTAATTAACACCATATTGGAATAAAATAAGATAATAATATGCAAGTAATTTGAATTTTTGTTAAGAGGCTAATATAGCTGAAGGACGTTTAAAATATATCTATTTCAAGAAAGGATGTATGTTTATATCGTCAATCTTATGGCTACTGAGAGTATATACACTTTTCAACAGTAAAAATGAGTTTCATCAAAATATTGATTTTAGGTCAAATGCTTCTTTGGACCAAATCCGTTTCAGACAATTTGGAGTCGATTTACCAATGTTCATCCGTCTGTCTGTTTGGCTGGTGCGCACTATAACCCTCGAGGGTAGTAACCGATTCCACCCATTCTTGCACATCGTAATAATTCTTCCAAGCTTAAATCAAGTTCAAATATTGGGAATATCGGTCCATGCCTAGATCATGTCTGAAGATGACCCATTGACTAACACATTTTTACTTGTTTCAAGATAACTCCAAACCTTTATCGTCATATTTATTCACGCTCCATGAACACGGAGTGCTACATTACAGCCACGTCGGTGGGAAAATACCTTCAATACACCGAAAATGGTCCGGGGCTTTACATACGGGATATCAGATACAAGATTTGTTCGAAAGTTGGTCTGACTCATCCGACAGTAGTTGGGAGGATAATAGAGCATCAACGAGCAAAAAACATTGCCAGACGCCTTGTTGCGAGGCAAAAGTTGTTGTCTAACAAATCACGGTTGTAGGAATACTGTTTGAGCATTCTTTGTATGGGAAAGTGGAGCGGGTACTTTCTTGAGAGCTTTGAATATCAGATCCCGGCCCTAAAAAATGAATCTTGAGAAATTGGGTTGACTATGCTCAACATGAACCATGCAACAATCATAGAAGACCTAAATACGGCATTAGGTGAGTTCAACCTCTGGGGACCCATAGTGTGCAGAGTGATGATTGTTGCCGATACATCTAGCGTGATTACATTGGTAGTCCCGCACCCATGAGTCGACTAAATTATTTAACATCGAATGCTTTTTAATACAAGATTTGATAAGCAATTATTATCAAGTGAAAGCAGCCCTTAGTAATGGCAAAACTCAGATAAAGTCAGCAGGTGATTGGAAAGATGGCACAAAGATTCTCTTTCACCTCACTTGTGTCTTCTGAGACTTCACTGAGACCAGCGAGATTTCTTTATTAAAGTTCAATTAGATCCCAAACATTTGCAATCTGATGCTTTAAACCCATAACAGGTTCCATAAAATCTATTCGTTCATTTCATACTCATGGGAAGATTATTGGTTGAGAAGTCAGTTGTTCGGCGCTGAAGATTTCGAAGAACTCTATGTTGCTCGGAATAACTATTCAAAATCTCTCAAATGCTTAATTATTCACTTAAACAAGTAAAAATATGTCAATCGGTGATGCCGGCAGGTCCGTATACCCCCGAAACCCATAGATTATATACCCATAATCAAGGTCTACGGAATTACACCGAGGATATATAATATTATTCGCTTTATATCAGATATATTATCAAAGAGTTGGCCATATGTGGGATGGTACCATAAGATTCAACTCGGTTGCTTAATTCGCTTCAAATTAAATTTTCAAGTTTTAAAATGTGCCCCTTTTGTGGGAGAGGTACAAAAAAAGTTGACCGAGAGTTCCCATCCTTGACTTGATCAAGGTTTGGTAAAAGTCTAACGATTTGCATAGTTTTGATCATTCGATTGATATTGGATTAACATTTTTCAAAATGCTGCCACTTTTGGGGCAGTTACCAGAAGGAGTGGACCCATAAGTCCCATCTTCGGAGATTTGCAAATTTTCAAAATGTTGACCTTTTGCGATGGATGTATACGAAGGAGTAGACCGATAAGTCTCATATTCAAACACTATTTATGTTTGGTTCAAATCGGCAGGACAATTTTAGCCATTTTGCGGAGGACCTTTGAACTTAATTTAAGTTTGGAAGAAATATTACGATGTGCACAGTATGAATGAAACCTGTTTCTCACGTTGAGTGTTATTGTGCGCATCTGCCAAAGAGATCGACTACAAATTGTCTTAAACTGATTTGGTCCAAAATCAATATTTCGATAAGGCCGTAGCAAAGTGTATAAACCGTCATTAGCCATAAAATTGTGGGTATAGGAAAAATGCCAAACATCTAATATATAAATTTAGATTCCTGGTTTCGCCTATCAGCAAGTATGCCACAAATGTCTGTCAATGTCAACGCCATACAAATATTTATGTAAATAGATAGGAATTTAGTTCGTTGTTCAAACCCCGTTATTTAGATTATCCAAAAAAGAGTGGGTGGTTAGGAAACAAACCAATTATAATTTAGATCACATTACCAAAGTTCACATGTTCACTAAACTACCAATAATCAACAATGACGGCCACACACACACTGACGAAAACACTTGCACACACCAAATATAAATGCTAGACTTAACAATTTTAAGTCTCACCTGGGATACTAGTTTTTTTTTTTTTTTTTGTCCGCTGCACTAGTAAACTGCAATAAAAAATAAACCTAAACAACAGTAACCAAAGCAACAAAATGATAATAGTGTGAAAATACATGTCATGTTTCTTGCCCACATAAAGTGTCTTAAAATCCCCAAAATAACAACACCGAAAAAAGACAAGGCAACTTGTTGACAGACGTAAATTCACTATCACACCAAGTTGCAATTGGTTGGTTGGTTCGTTGGTTTGGAATGAATGAACGAACCAAAGGAATGGAGAAATAAAAATGGTACTATCATCTGGTAAAGTGCGTTGGTTTCCAAACACAATTTTAGACTTGTCTCAGACACTTTTTTGTAGCTGCAAATGTTCTTTCCGTTGTCTAGTGTGTCATGTGCCTTTGTGCCATGAAAGCCCCAGCCAAATCTAAAGAGGAAGAATGAGAAGAACATAACTAAGCTGACATTGCCACAATGTCTTGAAATTCGAAATCCGAATGGACAGGAAACATTGGAAAATTTGAAGGAAATGTGATTTTGACCAAATGTTAGAGCCACATGTGGGTTTAGGCTACAATTGGTGTTCGTTGTGTGTGAATAGGTTTGTAAACAAAGAAAAAAACTAACACAATATTTTTTATAAGCACTTAAATGTGGATTACAGTGGTTGCAATGAGAATTTTGTAAAGAATATTTATTCTAAGATTATAAAGGCGTGGATTTTTTAAAGAATACTTTTTCTAAGATTATAAAAGGCGCGGATTTTTTAAAGAATATATTTTTAGGATTATAAATAGCATGGATTTTTTAAAGAATATTTTTTCTAGGATTATAAAAGGCGTGGATTTTTTAAAGAATATTTTTTCTAGGATTATAAAAGGCGTGGATTTTTTAAAGAATATTTTTTCTAGGATTATAAAAGGCGTGGATTTTTTAAAGAATATTTTTTCTAGGATTATAAAAGGCGTGGATTTTTTAAAGAATATTTTTTCTAGGATTATAAAAGGCGTGGATTTTTTAAAGAATATTTTTTCTAGGATTATAAAAGGCGTGGATTTTTTAAAGAATATTTTTTCTAGGATTATAAAAGGCGTGGATTTTTTAAAGAATATTTTTTCTAGGATTATAAAAGGCGTGGATTTTTTAAAGAATATTTTTTCTAGGATTATAAAAAGCGTGGATTTTTTAAAGAATATTTTTTCTAGGATTATAAAAGGCGTAGATTTTTTAAAGAATATTTTTTCTAGGATTATAAAAGGCGTGGATTTTTTAAAGAATATTTTTTCTAGGATAATAAAAGGCGTGGATTTTTTAAAGAATATTTTTTCTAGGATTATAAAAGGGGTGGATTTTTTAAAGAATATTTTTTCTAGGATTATAAAAGGCGTGGATTTTTTAAAGAATTTTTTCTAGGATTAAAAAAGGCGTGGATTTTTTAAAGAATATTTTTTTCTAGGCTTATAAAAGGCGTGGATTTTTTAAAGAATATTTTTTTCTAGGCTTATAAAAGGCGTGGATTTTTTAAAGAATATTTTTTTCAAAGATAATTTTAAAAGGCAATAGCTGCAAATATAAATTTACAGCTTTTTCTTCATGGAATATTGGACGCCAGACATATGGAACATTTGACGCCAGACATAAATCTTCATAACCAATAGAAATAAAAAATAATCCAAATAAAAATTAGTTCGCTGTTTTTAATTGTTTTGTATACATTATTAAAAACATTAACAATAAATTGCATTGACATTGCTCTCTATTTGTGTCTGTGAAATCTGATCACCACCACGTTTTTTTTTTCCTTTCATTCTTAATTTATGTTGATTTGTAATTCATTCATTGTGATATTATTGTTGTACCGCAGTTTAACACCACACCTACCGTTGCCATTAACGTTTCAATAAACCATTGTAGTAAACAAACAATTTAATTCTATATAGCAGGGAAAAAGTTGAAACAAACAAAAAATCCAATCCGGTATCCAATAAAAATAAAAGTGTGAGCCAATTCAAATTTGTAATTTATATCGACGTATTTTTTAAAAGTGTAACAATTAACAACTATTATGACAGAGACAAATTATGATAAATATTCGAAAACAGACGGAGTTTTTTTTGTAATGTCTTCCGTCTATGTGGGGGGTATTATATTACAATAGTACTAGTACATGTTCAATCATTACTACAAATCCCGCACTAATCGTTTGGAGGAGGAATATATTAAAACATATGTAATTAAAACTAGTTCTATGGAGTTTTTATTTTTGTAATAATAAATAATCGATAATATAAGATTTCGTAGACAATAGTTGTGGGTTTTGACTAGACTGTGTCAATGGTTTGACACAGCCCTCATATTAAGTTGCCGCCAAATTTTCAGTATTTTGAGGGGTTTTGTCATGTTTTTCAACCGAAAAGGCTATAATTTGGCATTTAGGTTTTGGAGGCTCGCATACCTCTGCACAGGATATTACTATTACAGATCCACGTTCCGACATAGCCCATAGATTGACATTTTCCTCACAGTAAATGATCATTGACATAGCCTCATATTTATAAGATACAACATATATTTATTAGTATTTTAAATACTGAAAAACAAAATGTTCCAAAAATTTCAATTAAGTTTCAAATATCACCCCCATAATCTGTTTTTATTCATTTACTGGCAAATGCTCCATGAAATTCAAACTTAGGTAAATGTGTGACTAACACTATTCTACAATTTATCGTTAAAAGAGAGAAAAACTATTTAACTTGGTATTAATTGGATAGTAACGATAAAAGACAATATTTGAATAGAGGGTATCAGCAACAATAAGGAAAAAATAAAAAGTCGCCATAATATAAATAAAACCACCATCACCATGGATAACATTAGTGGGCAACAAGTTACCATTACCAACAACATTTAAACTGACCACCAGCCTTAGCATGGGCTAGTGGACACTGACACTAAGCCAAACTGCAGGAACCATGGTTAGAGGAATATTAAATCGTTTAGTTGCTATTTTTTGTCCTCAATTTACTTTCATGTTTGCTCAATTTGTCAATCTCACAAAGATACGAATAAATTTGCAATAAATTATGTTATAATTATATTAAAATCACCAGCAGTAGTTATTGCTGCGATAGAAGAAGCACATGCGGGAGACTGTTGAATAATTAACGAAACGATCAAGGTGTATTTTAACATATTACAATTTTGTTTTGGATAGTCAGTTTAATGTATAAATCATCCGTAAGCTAACATTGGGTAAACGATTGCTATATCTCTACAAGCTGAGTCCATCCATTTCACATGAAGAAAAATGTGTATCAAAATAAATAATATTTTTGGAATAAATGCCAAAATTTGTATACTTATACACCATGCACGTATGTGGGAAACCCCGTGTAAAACCTTTAAAATGAGGAAAATGAAGCGCGATATTTATATCTCGACTAGTTGAGTCGATCTAGACATGTGTGTCTATCCCTCCGTCCATAATAATTTGTAAACACGATACAGGCCACAGTTATGGACTAATCTTCACGAAATTGTGCACGTAGGTAATGAAGACCCCTATTGTTTTTGGGAAAGATCGGTTAATATTTAGGGGATGAAATGGACCAAATACTAAATTTTTGTCGGTTTTTCTGGTCGTTCACGAGTCCGCAATAATGGCCCGAACATCGTGAAATTTTGCATGGAGAAGGGGATCGGGCCAAAGAATAAGCATGCCTGTTTTGATAAAGATCGGTCAATATTTAGCGGGTCAAATGGACCCCGACTTTTGTGTGAAAATGACAAAATTTGTAATTTATAGCGTATATATTTACTGCTGAAGGTCATAGACCCGAGAAGTTGATAAAATATCCAAGAGGAGTGGTTGACATTTACATTAATACCAATTATATTGTTGTATGTGCTCGGATGTGGGAGTTACACCTAAATATTTACAGGTATCTCCGTATTCGTATATTATTTAGTAACCCATTATCACTCTACAGAGGGGAACTATAGCGCTGATCGCTTTGAAATGTTCCATGAGGTTCCAGTTATGGTCAAGGACATCGTCTATAATTTTCGGTGATGACCAGATAATTATTTTGGAATGTAGTGGACGGAAAACTTAATTTTTTGTGTTATTTTCGAGTCGATCTATAGATCACAAATGAAAGCCGAACATCACAACACAACCCACGGTGAAGGGAATCTGGACAATAGCTGTACTGATAATATTCGGAAAAAACTCGTAATATTCGGAAAATATGTCTGTGTAAGGAAGAGGTGCTGTTTACCTCTCATCGGGTAAGAGGGTGCAAATATCACGAAATATTGCCCAGGCTCGGAATTTACATCCGCAGAAAATTTGAGTTCCGTGGTAGTTGTGTAGGGTATTGTATGGTCGGCCCCGTCCGACTATACTGCTCCGCTCACTGGTTTTAAATTCGAGTTTCAGAACTTAGTGTCAAGCAGAGCCAGAAGATATTGTAATAATCTGTTTAGAATTTTGCCTGAGGCCATACATAAACTTAAGGATCATTATAATAACTTAAAAATTATTATTATAAAAAATTAAATCTGACTTTTGCTGATGATAAAATTGGAAGATTGTGTGTCAAATCTTCCTACCAAGTACTTATGCCATGATAAGTCGAGTCCATTTTTTCCGGTTTTTATGATATTTATTTCATAAACCATTAGCTCTAATTACGGCTAAAAGTGGGATCTCTGACCTATAACGCACAGCCATAGCAGGTTTCCGAAGCCCTAATTTGTGTTGTCCGCATTGTCCCACATATAAATAGGCAGCATGTTCTATGAACTTTCTGTAAGGTTTTTACATTATTTTTTGTCCATTGCCGCCCCAACAGACTACCGAAGCGCATGTTAAAATATAATGACAGTGTACCATCTTTGGATTGAAGCTCAATTTAGAGTGTACGGTTTTTCTACAGAAGCACCGTCATCTGTGAGCTTTCCATTTAAGTTTTCTGTCTAGAATGACTCCCTGATATTTAACTTTATTTGATAAGCTTATCACTTTGTTTTAACATATTTAATAGTTTTCAAATATTGTTTTTTATTTCCCTTAAAATAAAATGCATTAGCGCCATAGTCTTCCTTCGCTTCTTTTGTAGGCTTCTGTCATGAGGAAGCAACATAACAAAATATTTGAAAATAGTTGCAAGGTGAATCATTTCACAATTCGGATTACTACTGCACATACAAAATAGAACGAGAAATATCCCGCTGTCAACTCATACAGCATGAACAAAAAAAAACATTATATAAAGTAGAGGAAGTTCTAACAAAAAAACCTAACCGCCACAAACTCACCAATAATAAAATGCTGTGCAATGATTAAAAAAATTAATTACAAAAACATCCTACCAGATATCTATTGTCATTCTTGGAGCACATCCAACTGCTCGCTCGAAGGGCAACTACTAGTATATCGTTGCTTGTTTGTTCTCCAATGTCCTCTGAACGCAAAAAATCAATGGGTGGTTTTCCTACACATAAACTTGCAATTTATAATTTTGTGAAATTGTGAAGATTAGTAATTTTGACGTCCTTTATTAGATTATAGCTAAGGCAAAGGTAGTGGTCGATGTTTTCAACTACCACATGAATAGAAAATCAAAATCAATATCGAAGGGTATACCACTTTTATTGACGAATATCTAAATGAATTTTAATAAAAAATATTTATTTGTTATCCATCGCACAGTGAGTTTATCAATGATTCTCTATTAATGAACAAATAAAAATTGAGGGCATCATAGAATTTTGGTATATAACATGATTCTTATATGTAATCATTTAATTTAATCTATACTAATAAAAGAGTAAAGTGATTGACTGACTGACTGATTTAACGATTCATCAACGCCCAGACGAAACGGCTGAAGCTAGAATCTTGAAATTTTGGGTGAGGGTCACCCTTGGTCCAAAGGTGATAGATAAGGCTGGGTTTTTAGAAATTCGTACTAGAACGATACGAAAAGTACTAAATGTGATACCATTGAGCTAGAACTCTGAAATTTGGTTTGGTGGTCGTTGATGGAGTGTAGGATAGATGTACCAGAGGGTTTTTGGAAAGTCGAACTATAACTATCCGGAAAGTACGAAAATGTACTAAATTTGGTACAATTCTGTAGCATGTGAACGGATAGCGTTAAAAACTTGAAATTTGGAGTGTTAATTAAGGTTGAGATGTAGGGTCCATTTAAAGAGATGGTTTTTGGAAATTCGAACTATAAGTATCGGAAAAGTACAGAAGTGTACTAAATTTGTTACAATTTCGTAGCATGTGAATGGATTGAGCTAAAAACTTGAAATTTGGAATGTAAATTAAGGTTGAGAATTAGGGTCGATATGAGGAGAGTTTGGAAAGCGTGTACTCATGTGTACGAAATGTACTATATGGTACTATATTTGGTATAAATTTGATTTGGAGGTACAAATCGAGCTGGAATCCTGGAATTTGAAATTAAAATTACCGTCGGAGTGTAGGATTGAGATATCAACGTAGTTTTGGAAAAGTACTAAATCGTATTATAATCGGTACAGTTTGGATTTGGGTGATCCTATAGAGCGGGAACAATGAAATTTGGAGTCAGGATCACTGTAGGGGTGTGTGATTGGGGTCAGGATTCAGTTTACGAAAATAATACTTATGGGTACTAAATGGTACTAAACTTGGTACAATTTGAATTTTAGGTGAACCAATAGATCTAGAATCATGAAATTTGGTACAATTTAAATTGTGGGTGAAGCGAAGAGTTTGAATCCTGAAATTTTAATTTAGGATCACTGTGGAGGTATGTAGGAGGGTTTGGAAATTGGTACTACTATGTACTAAATTTAGTACAATTTGAATTGTGGGTGAACCGATAGAGTTGGAATCCTGAAACTTGGATTTAAAATCACTGTCGGGGTGTAGGTTTGGGTTAAGTAGGAAGTTTTGGAAATTCTACTACTGAATTCGGTACAATTTCAATTGTGGGTGAATTATTAGAGTTGGAATCCTGAAATTTGAGTTTGGAATCATTGGTTGAGGAGGGTACTTATGGAAATAATGTGTGCTAAATGAAAATTTGTTAAAATTTGGATTTGTGTGAACCTTTAGAGCTCGAATCATGAAATGTTACTCAAATTTAATTTATGGTCGATATTAATGTGTGGATTGTTTTTTCTGACATATGCAGTTTTCTCTAAAATAATATGTTAGTACTTTATTAAATATTTCCTACATGCGCTAACGAAGTTGCGGGCATATGCTAGTCATATTTATAAAAATTAATACATCGGGGATTTTTTGAAATACTGATCTCAGATCTTGTTCATATTGTTTGCATGGTGCCATATGTGGTTTTAGGGGAACATATTGGCTTATGAGCTGCTCTATACACACGACAATTATTTGCTTAAAACAAAAAGTGGAGAAATGGGACTATGAAATGTTTGTTGTTCTTAAAATTGCTTTATTATATGAATTCCACTCTATAATATACAATACATAACGACACTAATATTGATTATGAGAGAAATATTTTTTGACACTTAAATTTAAGATTTTTCCAAAAGTGGAGTTAATCAACGCCGTATATATTGACAATTTGTTGTGAGAAAGTATTTTCTGCACTAAGAAATTGAAATGCCAAACTCTCATCAGTTAATTGCGAAAAAAGTGCTGGTTGCGTACTTCTATTTTTGGTTATTGGCCGTAGGGCTAAAGAATATTTTATGGACAATTAACTGAGTTGTAGACGTGGATTTTGAAGGAATATTTTCTGAACAACTATTTCACTAATAAACTTCGAATTTAAAGATAATTTCCTTAACAACTATTCGACCCATATAAGAGTTGATTTTTAAGGAAGTTGAACCACTTTTTTGTCATGGAATATCCGAACTTTCTCAGTTGGAAAATGTTATGGCATCCAAAATACCTTGAATAGGACAAAAAGTCAGCTCTATTTTGGTAAACTGCTCAACAAAAGGCATATAACACCAATAAACAATTTAGAATAAATATCGTACACGTTACAACAAATTGAATGTTCCATGTTCAGTTGGAAAAACACTAAATGAAATATGTTAATGTCTGACGTAACAGCTGCTAAATCCTACTCGTAGAAGTTACAAACAGAAATATTTAGAGTATTTAATAATACTTCAGTTTCAGATTTACTACATTTTATGCTGTGGTTATCGATCGTTTTGTTAAGCACACATTTAAATCTCACTTTATGCATTAACAAAGAACATAAGACAGCAAGTAAAAAACGAAGACTGAAAAACTACTGGCATGCGCATTGACTTAATCGCTACTAGATACTCCGTCATAGATTAGCGAACAAAAAATGTCAAAGCAAATGATAAGCAGTTGGTCAAAATCAGACCCCACTGTGTGTGAGACAAATGTGTTCATTAGTTGGGAACAAGTGCAACATGTTGAACCACTGCTGCTGTGGAATCGCAAAAGCTACAACAACTAGTTTCGAGCATTATGAGTTAGGTGATATAAATAAATTCAAATAGTTTGTTTTTCGTCTCTATGGAGAAACAAAAAAAAGTATGCAATTCATTTGTCCACAAGTCAGGATAAGTGCTTAGGCAGAATGTTAGCAATTTTTAGCTAATGTTTTAGTTTGTGTTTTCTTCTCCACGTCTCTTCGGTAAATGTCATAAAATATTTTGATTTATATGAAATTAGTCTGGGCACAAGTTACCACTTTAAATAACTGGATGGCAAAGTTGCCAGATTTATTGAATAAAATATAAGCAAAGAAAAAATAACCGGGAATTTTTGGTAAATAGTTTTAAGAAGTATCCGAGTAATAAGTGTGTATTTTTTAAGAATATTTTCTCAACAATTCTCCCAGCTATAGGCTTGGATATTTAAAAAATATTTTCTCAACAATTATCCGACTCATAGGCGTGGATTTTTAAAGAATATTTTCTCAACAAAGAATATTTTCTCAACAATTTAAAGAATATTTTCTCAACAATTATCCCAGCTATAGGCGTGGATTTTTAAAGAATATTTTCTCAACAATTATCCCAGCTATAGGCGTGGATTTTTAAAGAATATTTTCTCAACAATTATCCCAGCTATAGGCGTGGATTTTTAAAGAATATTTTCTCAACAATTATCCCAGCTATAGGCGTGGATTTTTAAAGAATATTTTCTCAACAATTATCCCAGCTATAGGCGTGGAT
>NW_026888574.1:0-9859 GCF_032173495.1 Musca vetustissima
GTGTTTGTGTTTTACATCTGCTTCGACTTTTCGTTACGTATTGCCGAAATTTGGCATAGGGTACTGAATTGAGCCTAGAGTTATGTCTGCCAAGTTTCGTGAAAATCAGTCCAGATTTCAGATATAGCTCCATATATCGTTTCGTCCGATTTCATGTAAATTGTGCACCAACATCCATATATATCTTTCGATTTGCCCGAAATTTTGCCAAACGTACTGAATTGAGCCTAGAGTGATGTCTGCCAAGTTTCGATAAAATCGGTCCATATTTCTATATAGCTCCCACATATAGTTTCGTCCGATTTCATGTGACCACCAAAGTCGCTATATATCTTTCGATTTGCACGAAATTTGGCATAACGTACTGAATTGAGCCTAGAGTGATGTCTGCCTTGTTTCGTGAAAATCGGTCCGGTACCAATATATAGCTCCATTTTATTATAGATTGATTTAATGTAATTGACGCACCAAGGAACCAATAGGAACAAAACGTTCTAAATATTAATTTTTAATCAGATTTATTTAAATGCTTATTTAATTTATGTTTCAATTACACATTTTAAAGTAATCACATTGAAATATTGATCTCCTTTATTAATTTACAATAATCCGATGACCTTTGACAACGTCCAGTCATAACTATTCTCCAGTCTACAAACAAAATTTTTATTAATCAAAGTCTGAAGCAAACAGTTTACAATAACTCACTTTCGTGGTTCCTTCGACATTGACGACTCCTCAATTTACAAGCACTTCCAAAGCTGCATTTTATTCCCAATCTAGGCTTCATCATTTCCGCACAAATTGGTTCGAATACCCTCGGACAACGTTGACATTTCACAGAATTTATTTCGAACGATTTTATTGTAAATATAAATAAAATTAGTAAAATCTTCCCGACAGACATCTTGAAAAGCTATTCTAAAACTGTTTGGAAATTTTTTGATAACTCTTAGTGACATTGGAACATTGCTTTGTGATTGAAGGAAAACAGTTGGTCTTATTAGTCATAACCAAGTGTTTTGTGAAGCAAACTCAAATCAGAATAAAAAATTAAATATGTTATTTTTTATTTATTTATTTTTTTTTTATTTAAAATTGATAATTAATCTTAAACTACCGCCCTGAAATACTTCGGCATTGGGGATAATTTCGTCTACATACTCCATTCCTATGTGTCCAATCTATGAAAATTAAAGGAAAAAATTATTTTCCAAAAAATCTTAAAATACAATACAAAAGTATTGAACTTACTTTCACGATATTGGCACATACGTTTCAACACTCGACAACGATTGCCGAATGTACATTGGATACCCCGGCCACCCAGTGTTGCACATACAGGACCACCACCCTCGCGACATATATTTTGACAACGTTGAGCTGTAACAAGCCAAGGTTCAAAACTACAGGCGAGTAATAACGAAATTATAAATGTTTTCCAGTACATTTTCAGAAATTTAATGAAATCAATCCGGTCTTTAGCGAGGCTTTTATATAATAAATATTTATATGGTAAATTTTATTTGTGTTAAGAAACAATAAACTGAACACGTGTAGTGAACATATTAATAATACAGCAGTTTTTTTCGAAATTAGGTCGGCGAGTATCAGAATATAACAGCTATAAATAATTTTTTTTAAAACGACTTTCACAGCCATAAGGCGTGGATTTTTTAAAGAATATTTTTTCAAACGACTATCACAGCCATAAGGCGTGGATTTTTTAAAGAATATTTTTTCAAACGACTATCACAGCCATAAGGCGTGGATTTTTTAAAGAATATTTTTTCAAACGACTATCACAGCCATAAGGCGTGGATTTTTTAAAGAATATTTTTTCAAAGACCAACAGAGCCATAAGGCGTGGATTTTTTAAACAATATTTTTCAAAGACCAACAGAGCCATAAGGCGTGGATTTTTTAAACAATATTTTTCAAAGACCAACAGAGCCATAAGGCGTGGATTTTTTAAACAATATTTTTCAAAAGCCAATATGACTTTTTATACCCTTCACCACACTGTGGTACAGGGTATTATGTCTTTGTGCATATGTTTGTAACAGGCAAAAATAATCGAGATAGACCCATGGTTCCTTTTGAGAATATGCATAGAATCACTTTCTGAGTCGATTTACGCATGTCCGTCTGTCCGTCCGTCCGTCCGTCCGTCCGTCCGTCTGTCCATGTTAAATTGTAAACAAAGTACAGGTCGCATTTATGATCCGAATTGGATGAAATTTGGCATAGGTCACTTATTTGGCCCAAGGACGAACCCTATTGAAATTGGGAAAAATCGGTTCAGATTTAGATATAGCTCCCATATATATATTTAACCGATTTAATGTAAACAGTCCCTATATAACTTTCGATTTGCACGAAATTTAGTACAGCCTAATCATTTAGGTCTAGAATGATGTCTGCCAAGTTTCGTGAAAATCGGTCCAGATTTAGATATAGCTCCCATATATAGTTTCGTCCGATTTCATGTAAATGGTGCCCCAAAGTCCCTATATATCTTTTGATTTGCACGAAATTTGGCATAACGTACTGAATTAAGCCTAGAGTGATGTCTGCCAAGTTTCGTGAAAATCGGTCCAGATTTAGATATAGCTCCCATATATAGTTTCGTCCGATTTCATGTAAATGGTGCCCCAAAGTCTCTATATATCTTTCGATTTGCACGAAATTTGGCATAACGTACTGAATTGAGTCTAGAATGGTGTCTGCCCAGTTTCAAGAAAATCGGTCCAGATTTAGATATAGCTCCCATATATAGTTTCGTCCGATTTCATGTAAATGGTGCCCCAAAGTCCCTATATATCCTTCGATTTGCACGAAATTTGGCATAACGTACTTAATTGGGCCTAGAATGATGTCTGCCAAGTTTCATGAAAATCGGTCCCGATTTAGATATAGCTCACATATATAGTTTCGTCCGATTTAATGTAAATGGGGCCCCAAAGTCCCTATATATCTTTCGATTAGCACGAAATTTGGTACAGCCTAATCATTTAGGTCTAGAATGATGTCTGCCAAGCTCCGTGAAAATCGGTCAAGATTTAGATATAGCTACCATATATAGTTTCGTCCGATTTCATGTAAATTGTGACCAAAATCCATATATATCTTTCGATTTGCACGAAATTTGGCATAACGTACTGAATTGAGCCTAGAGTTATGTCTGCCAAGTTTCGTGAAAATCAGTCCAGATTTAGATATAGCTCCCATATATAGTTTCGTCCGATTTCATGTAAATTGTGCACCAACATCCATATATATCTTTCGATTTGCCCGAAATTTTGCACAACGTACTGAATTGAGCCTAGAGTGATGTCTGCCAAGTTTCGATAAAATCGGTCCATATTTCTATATAGCTCCCACATATAGTTTCGTCCGATTTCATGTAAATGGTTCACCAAAGTCGCTATATATCTTTCGATTTGCACGAAATTTGGCATAACGTACTGAATTGAGCCTAGAGTGATGTCTGCCTTGTTTCGTGAAAATCGGTCCAGATTTAGATATAGCTCCATTTTATTATAGATTGATTTAATGTAATTGACGCACCAAGGAACCAATAGGAACAAAACGTTCTAAAGTTAGTATAACCTAACCTGTGACAAGTTTGTTTGAAATCGCTTAATATGTGGATATAGCTTACATATATTTTTTCGCCCGATATCAAGCAAATTGGGCATCATACTCCTCATGTTAGTCAGATTGACATCAAATTTTGCACAACGTACAAAATTGAGCATAGAATTACGTAGTTGCGTTTTCTAGAAGTACAGACATAGTCAACCGGATGACCTATTTATATTTGTTTGAAGTCGATTTACACACTTTATGGACAAATCTAGGTAGATTCACATTTAGATAAATATCACATATTTTATTTCATCCAATTTCATGTTAATAGTCCTGTTTAATGTACCCATAGTGGTGAAGGGTATCCTAGAGTCGGCCCCGTCCGACTTTACTACTTTCCTTACTGGTTTTATTAATTTTTAATCAGATTTATTTAAATGCTTATTTAATTTATGTTTCAATTACACATTTTAAAGTAATCACATTGAAATATTGATCTCCTTTATTAATTTACAATAATCCGATGACCTTTGACAACGTCCAGTCATAACTATTCTCCAGTCTACAAACAAAATTTTTATTAATCAAAGTCTGAAGCAAACAGTTTACAATAACTCACTTTCGTGGTTCCTTCGACATTGACGACTCCTCAATTTACAAGCACTTCCAAAGCTGCATTTTATTCCCAATCTAGGCTTCATCATTTCCGCACAAATTGGTTCGAATACCCTCGGACAACGTTGACATTTCACAGAATTTATTTCGAACGATTTTATTGTAAATATAAATAAAATTAGTAAAATCTTCCCGACAGACATCTTGAAAAGCTATTCTAAAACTGTTTGGAAATTTTTTGATAACTCTTAGTGACATTGGAACATTGCTTTGTGATTGAAGGAAAACAGTTGGTCTTATTAGTCATAACCAAGTGTTTTGTGAAGCAAACTCAAATCAGAATAAAAAATTAAATATGTTATTTTTTATTTATTTATTTTTTTTTATTTAAAATTGATAATTAATCTTAAACTACCGCCCTGAAATACTTCGGCATTGGGGATAATTTCGTCTACATACTCCATTCCTATGTGTCCAATCTATGAAAATTAAAGGAAAAAATTATTTTCCAAAAAATCTTAAAATACAATACAAAAGTATTGAACTTACTTTCACGATATTGGCACATACGTTTCAACACTCGACAACGATTGCCGAATGTACATTGGATACCCCGGCCACCCAGTGTTGCACATACAGGACCACCACCCTCGCGACATATATTTTGACAACGTTGAGCTGTAACAAGCCAAGGTTCAAAACTACAGGCGAGTAATAACGAAATTATAAATGTTTTCCAGTACATTTTCAGAAATTTAATGAAATCAATCCGGTCTTTAGCGAGGCTTTTATAATTTTTTCAAACGACTATCACAGCCATAAGGCGTGGATTTTTTAAAGAATATTTTTTAAAACGACTATCACAGCCATAAGGCGTGGATTTTTTAAAGAATATTTTTTCAAACGACTATCACAGCCATAAGGCGTGGATTTTTTAAAGAATATTTTTTCAAACGACTATCACAGCCATAAGGCGTGGATTTTTTAAAGAATATTTTTTCAAACGACTATCACAGCCATAAGGCGTGGATTTTTTAAAGAATATTTTTTCAAACGACTATCACAGCCATAAGGCGTGGATTTTTTAAAGAATATTTTTTCAAACGACTATCACAGCCATAAGGCGTGGATTTTTTAAAGAATATTTTTTCAAACGACTATCACAGCCATAAGGCGTGGATTTTTTAAAGAATATTTTTTCAAACGACTATCACAGCCATAAGGCGTGGATTTTTTAAAGAATATTTTTTCAAACGACTATCACAGCCATAAGGCGTGGATTTTTTAAAGAATATTTTTTCAAACGACTATCACAGCCATAAGGCGTGGATTTTTTAAAGAATATTTTTTCAAACGACTATCACAGCCATAAGGCGTGGATTTTTTAAAGAATATTTTTTCAAACGACTATCACAGCCATAAGGCGTGGATTTTTTAAAGAATATTTTTTCAAACGACTATCACAGCCATAAGGCGTGGATTTTTTAAAGAATATTTTTTCAAACGACTATCACAGCCATAAGGCGTGGATTTTTTAAAGAATATTTTTTCAAACGACTATCACAGCCATAAGGCGTGGATTTTTTAAAGAATATTTTTTCAAACGACTATCACAGCCATAAGGCGTGGATTTTTTAAAGAATATTTTTTCAAACGACTATCACAGCCATAAGGCGTGGATTTTTTAAAGAATATTTTTTCAAACGACTATCACAGCCATAAGGCGTGGATTTTTTAAAGAATATTTTTTCAAACGACTATCACAGCCATAAGGCGTGGATTTTTTAAAGAATATTTTTTCAAACGACTATCACAGCCATAAGGCGTGGATTTTTTAAAGAATATTTTTTCAAACGACTATCACAGCCATAAGGCGTGGATTTTTTAAAGAATATTTTTTCAAACGACTATCACAGCCATAAGGCGTGGATTTTTTAAAGAATATTTTTTCAAACGACTATCACAGCCATAAGGCGTGGATTTTTTAAAGAATATTTTTTCAAACGACTATCACAGCCATAAGGCGTGGATTTTTTAAAGAATATTTTTTCAAACGACTATCACAGCCATAAGGCGTGGATTTTTTAAAGAATATTTTTTCAAACGACTATCACAGCCATAAGGCGTGGATTTTTTAAAGAATATTTTTTCAAACGACTATCACAGCCATAAGGCGTGGATTTTTTAAAGAATATTTTTTCAAACGACTATCACAGCCATAAGGCGTGGATTTTTTAAAGAATATTTTTTCAAACGACTATCACAGCCATAAGGCGTGGATTTTTTAAAGAATATTTTTTCAAACGACTATCACAGCCATAAGGCGTGGATTTTTTAAAGAATATTTTTTCAAACGACTATCACAGCCATAAGGCGTGGATTTTTTAAAGAATATTTTTTCAAACGACTATCACAGCCATAAGGCGTGGATTTTTTAAAGAATATTTTTTCAAACGACTATCACAGCCATAAGGCGTGGATTTTTTAAAGAATATTTTTTCAAACGACTATCACAGCCATAAGGCGTGGATTTTTTAAAGAATATTTTTTCAAACGACTATCACAGCCATAAGGCGTGGATTTTTTAAAGAATATTTTTTCAAACGACTATCACAGCCATAAGGCGTGGATTTTTTAAAGAATATTTTTTCAAACGACTATCACAGCCATAAGGCGTGGATTTTTCAAAGAATATTTTTTCAAACGACTATCACAGCCATAAGGCGTGGATTTTTTAAAGAATATTTTTTCAAACGACTATCCTATTTTCCAATAAACGACCTCTTGATGTTCTGGACGTTTCGAGATCTTCGATGTTAAATAGTAGTATTCTGTATATATGAAAGTAACAAGTCTATGTCTAATATATGTGCTAACACTCCAATAACCACGACATCTCACAAATGACTCAATTATTTCAAAATCAATGTAACCTAATTTTAATTACAAGAAACACACAGCAATAACAACAACTTTACAACCGGAAAAAATTAAAACCTAACGAGAGCATCAATTTATCGAATTAATGACTGAAAAGTAAAACAAAGCTGAACCAACAACAACAACAGCGCTATGAACATACAAGTGTATGTAAGTATGTTGACATGCATATTTATGATGTTGTTTTGTACTAATAACAAATTTGTGATACATTTTTTTTTGCACAAAAATAACGTCTGTTTTAAAACTTGTGCTGCAGCACAAAACATCCATTCCGACATCGACGAGATGGATGCAGCCAGCATCTGAGGCTATGCCAGTCAGTGTTTCATAAATAATTTGTTGTATTTTATGAAGCGGCATGTCACTCTTTGAGCACGAATGACAGCAACTCGATGTGTAACATGATTTTTGCGAAATTCTTGCCAACATATTTCGGTGTGATTTATTAAATGACGGCATGAAGTACCCCGGATGAATAATAACATCATTAAATGAACGAAACATACATTTTTTAACAACATTTTAGTGATGATTTGTGCAGTGTTATTATGCAGGTGACCAGGGGGATTTATTTGACCTAGAAATGAATGTGACATCGAATCGGCTGTGATAGTCGTTTGAAAAAATATTGTTTAAAAAATCCACGCCTTATGGCTGTGATAGTCGTTTGAAAAAATATTGTTTAAAAAATCCACGCCTTATGGCTGTGATAGTCGTTTGAAAAAATATTGTTTAAAAAATCCACGCCTTATGGCTGTGATAGTCGTTTGAAAAAATATTGTTTAAAAAATCCACGCCTTATGGCTGTGATAGTCGTTTGAAAAAATATTGTTTAAAAAATCCACGCCTTATGGCTGTGATAGTCGTTTGAAAAAATATTGTTTAAAAAATCCACGCCTTATGGCTGTGATAGTCGTTTGAAAAAATATTGTTTAAAAAATCCACGCCTTATGGCTGTGATAGTCGTTTGAAAAAATATTGTTTAAAAAATCCACGCCTTATGGCTGTGATAGTCGTTTGAAAAAATATTGTTTAAAAAATCCACGCCTTATGGCTGTGATAGTCGTTTGAAAAAATATTGTTTAAAAAATCCACGCCTTATGGCTGTGATAGTCGTTTGAAAAAATATTGTTTAAAAAATCCACGCCTTATGGCTGTGATAGTCGTTTGAAAAAATATTGTTTAAAAAATCCACGCCTTATGGCTGTGATAGTCGTTTGAAAAAATATTGTTTAAACCAGTGAGCGGAGCAGTATAGTCGGACGGGGCCGACCATACGATACCCTACACAACTACCACGAACTCTAACTTTCTGAGGATGTTTATTCCGAGTCGGAGTAATATTTCGTGATATTTGCCCCCTCTTGTCCGATTAGAGGTTAACAACACCTCTTCCTTACTTTTTTCGAATATTCAGTACAGTCCTTCTAATTACTTGTCCCGATTACCTTCACGGTGGGTTGTGTTGTGATTTTCGGATTATACTCTACTCGAAAACACACAAAAAATTATGTTTTCGGTCCATTTCATCCCAAAATTTTAATCTGATCATCACCGAAAATTGTAGGCGTTGTTCTTGACCATAACTGGAACTTCATGAAAAATTTCAAAGCCATCAGCGCGATATTTCTCCCTCTAATGTGGTAATGGGTTACTAAATAATATCTGAATATGTAAGCACCTGTAAATATTTGACTGTAACTCCCACATCTGAGTAGATACATCACTATATTAGGTATCAATTTAAACGCCAACCACTCCTCTTGGATATGCTATCAACTCCTGGGGTCTACATCCTCCAGGAGTAAATATATATGCCATAGAATACAAATTTTGTCATTTTTCACACAAAAGTCAGGGTCCATTTGACCCGCTAAATATTGACCGATCTTTATCAAAACATGCGTGCTTATTCTCTGGCCCAATCCCCTCCTCCATGCAAAAATTCGCGGTGTTTGGGCCATAATTGCGGCCTCTGGAGCGACCAGAAAAACCGACAAAAATTTAGTATTTGGTCCATTTCATCCCCTAAATATTAACTGATCTTTTCCAAAAACAATAGGGGTCTTCATTGGCCAGAACCCATCCTACATGCAAAATTTCGTGAAGATTGGTCCATAACTGTGGCCTGTATCGTGTTTACAAATTATAATGGACAGACGGACGGACGGACGGACGGACACACATGTCTAGATCGACTCAGCTAGTCGAGATATGACGATCGGTATACTTAAAGGTGGGTCTAGGACCAATATTTCGCTGCGTTACAAACATTTGGGGCTGCACAAAGCTATAATACCCTGACAACATAGTTGTGTAGGGTATAAAAATCCACGCCTTATGGCTGTGATAGTCGTTTGAAAAAATATTGTTTAAAAAATCCACGCCTTATGGCTGTGATAGTCGTTTGAAAAAATATTGTTTAAAAAATCCACGCCTTATGGCTGTGATAGTCGTTTGAAAAAATATTGTTTAAAAAATCCACGCCTTATGGCTGTGATAGTCGTTTGAAAAAATATTGTTTAAAAAATCCACGCCTTATGGCTGTGATAGTCGTTTGAAAAAATATTGTTTAAAAAATCCACGCCTTATGGCTGTGATAGTCGTTTGAAAAAATATTGTTTAAAAAATCCACGCCTTATGGCTGTGATAGTCGTTTGAAAAAATATTCTTTAAAAAATCCACGCCTTATGGCTGTGATAGTCGTTTG
>NW_026888575.1:0-9821 GCF_032173495.1 Musca vetustissima
TTCGTCAGATTTTAAATAAACGGTGCACTTAAGATTCATAGCTAGACCGATTGATACAAAGTACTGAAGTTAATTTAAATTAATCGCCGGCAAGTTTCCTTTAAATCGGTTCAGATATAGATATAGCATATCTTCTGTATATAACTTTGACTTACACATGTTAATTGTACACCAAATAGTCAATGGGTATCTGATTGAGATTAATTTTTAAACATTGCATGGGTTGCAGAATGACATGTGTAGGGATTGATGTTAGTTGGTTTAGATGTAGATAAAGATCACATATTTAAGTTCGTTCAATTTCATATCAATGTTCTTTCGAAAGGCCGACGTCTTTTAGTCCGACTTTACTACTTTCCTTACTGGTTTTATTTATTCAGCCAAAATTTAAGTTCCAAAATAATATCAAACCAGTGAGCGGAGCAGTATAGTCGGACGGGGCCGACCATACGATACCCTACACAACTACCACGTGACTCTAACTTTCTGCGGATTTTTATTCCGAGCCTGGGCAATATTTCTTGATATTTGCACCCTCTTTTTTGATTAGAGTTCAACAGCACCACTTGCTTGCAATGACATATTTTCCGAATATTACTAATATTCAGTACTGACGCCCCTCTAATTACTTGTCCAGATTCCCTTCACCGTGTGTGGTGTTGTGATGTTCGGTTTACAATTGTGGCCTATAGATCGTCTCGAAAAAAAAAAACAAAAAAAGTTTTCGCTCCACTTCATCCCGAATTGTTATCTGATCATCACCGAAAATTGTAGGCGTTGTCCTTGACCATAACTGGAACCTCATGGAAAATTTCAAAGCGATCAGTGCTATATTTCCGCCCTCTAGTGTGGTTATGGGTTACTAAATAATATCTGAATACATAAGCACCTGTAAATATTAACGTGTAACTCCCACATCCGAGTACATACCACAATATAATTGGTATCAATTTAAAGGTCAACCACTCCTCTTGGATATACTATACACTTCCCGGCTCTATGTTCTTCAGGAGTAAATATATACCCCATAGAATTGAAATTTTGTCATTTTTCACACAAAAGTCAGGGTCCATTTGACCCGCAAAATATTGACCAATCTTTATCAAAACAGGCATGCTTATTCTTTGGTCCAATCCCCTTCTCCATTTAAAATTTCACGATGTTCGGGCCATAATTGCGGCCTCTGGAGCGACCAGAAAAATCGACAAAAATTAAGTATTTGGTCCATTTCATCCCCTAAATATTATCCGATCTTTACCAAAAACAATAGGGGTCTTCATTAGGCCGAACCTACATGCCGTGAAGATCCTACATGCAAATTTTCGCGCTTACATTTAAAATGTAACTCTAATAATGCTTTCCAACTGACATATTTTTTCAAAGTGTCTTATTCCGATTAAGGTAAACTCCTTTGAAGCTTTGTCTTATCTGTAAAAAAAACACACACACCCACACACATTTTTAATAACACTTAGTTGCATATGTTTTTAAAATAAAAAACACAAATAATCTTAACGTAAAACCACTCACCTCACACACCCACATACCTTCCAAACATTACAACACTACACCTGCAATTTTCATATCCCTTGTCCAATACGTGTGTGTGTTCTGGGTGTCTGTAGCATGGTAACCAATTACCACACAACCTCCATCAACCGCATATTGATGGCTCTCGTGGTGGTGGTCCGAATGTCTGCTGTTTCGAAACTATATATTTCATATATTCGATATTTTCATACGTGGCGCACGTGTGTGTGTTTGTGTGTTAAAGTATTTTTCTCCTCCAAACAATGCTGTGTTAATCCCAACCATTCACACTTGGTTGGCTGTCCAGGAGTAAAAACAAAAAACATCCCAATAAATTGCTACATGGATTATTTACGACTTTACAGATGCTTAGCATATGCCACAATAAAGGTAACACAAAACCGACACTTTTTATTTATATATGTACTCGTATGTATATGTGCATGGCAATAAATCGTTGGATATTTGTGGGCAGACGCACCCACACACACACGCATACACAATATTGAGATATTTTCCTGTATTCAAATGGGGATAAGATAAGCTGTGGAAATTGCGAATGTACTGTCCAGAAAGTTAATGTTTTTTAGCCCAACAAACCTAAAGGGACATTTTGTGTTGAGGGAGGTTATCTGTACGACCAAAAAGTGGGCTTAAATTAAATAGAAAAAAAATATTTCCTAAAAATTTCACGCCGTTACAACTTTACTAGAACAAAACTATATTTTTAAATTACACTTTTAAAAATATAATTTCAAACAAGTAAAAACTATGTTAATTTTGGCCCGGCCGAACTTTTTATACCCTAATTAATGGGGGCTCAAAAAAAACTCATATTATTATTGTTGGACCTTGAAATACCTAAAAATACGTGAGGAAAAGATGAGGCTCAAAATATGAGGCTATAATCAAACGGAGATCAATATTGATATTTTTTGGGAGAATACAATACGGTCGAATAACGTGTCCAAAATTCTCAAGATACCGACTTGGGTCAATATTAGTAATTCTTAGTACGAATTTGATTGAAAAACGTGTCAAACGAGGATTAAACGTTGATCAATATTAAAAAAAAATTTAGAACGGAAATGTGCTATACAAGGTCAATATTAATAATTTTTGGTACAGATATGTGTTATTCAAAAAGAATATAAAAGCCAGTTTGGTTCGAATCTTCAAAAGTGCGAATATTGAGTGCTACCGTTATATGGTAGCTACCCTGAAAGTTGGGTCAATATTAATTGGGTCAAAATTAATAATTTTACCGTCAATTCGGTTCGCCCAACTGGCGAACAGACATATTATTCGATTTATAAAAGCTTACAATCTTTGAATATGAGGTTGCA
This sequence comes from Musca vetustissima, assembly GCF_032173495.1. Taxonomy (NCBI): domain Eukaryota; kingdom Metazoa; phylum Arthropoda; class Insecta; order Diptera; family Muscidae; genus Musca; species Musca vetustissima. The sequence goes on from NW_026888575.1 coordinate 2,877, forward strand.
TCATAGGCCCTTTCATAGGATTTAATGCAGGTTCCGATTTAAAAAGTTTGAATCAAGTCATTCTTTTATTTCGATACTGGATTAGCATATTTGCAGAATGTTGACACTTTGTGGGTAAGTTACCACAAGGAGTGGACCAACGGACTCCATCTTCAAGCACGTGATATTATATTCAGCAAAATGTTGGCCTATTTTGTTTGGGAGCTATCGCAGAAGAGTACCGTTGGGTTACATCTTCCAATTTAAATTAATTTTAAAAGAAATATAAATATTACGATGTTCATATTTGGCATCAAATCGGACATTCCATACCATTGCATTAACAAATTTTCAAAATTCTCAGATACTAGAAGGAGGGCCGATGGGTCCCAGCTGTGGATTTGATCTAGTTTAGGTAAAATATTACGATTTCCACAATATTCAAAATGTAGACCCTTTGTGGGGAAGGGACCAGAAGCAGTGGATCGACAAATTCCCTCTCCCAACAATATAAAGGAATGATCAAAATATTAGATTGTACAATTTGGTTTGAATCGCATGATATTATAAAATTAATTTTCAGTACAGTTTTTACAATTTTTTGTGGAAGGTACCAGAATATGTGGACATATTTTCTACATCTTCGAGCTTAATATGAGTTGGAAGGTAATTTTACGATGTGTACATTTAGGATAAAATCGAACATTTCATAGGCCTAATATTGGATAAATATAAATATTGAAAATGTTGTACCCTTTGCGGTGGAGGTACCAGGTAAAATAGACCAATGGGTCCCATTGTTGGACTTTATCTAAGCTTTGTAAAAATAGAGTAAAATTAATTTTAAGCACAAGTTTGTCAATTGGGGAGGTGGGTGTGAGGTACCAAGAGGAGTGGACCGATATTCCCCATCTTCGAACATATACTAAGTTTGGAAGAAATATTACTTAGTATCGGTTACTCCTTTCGAGAGTTATTGTGCACACTAGCCAGCCTGACATTTAGACAGACGGAGGGACATTCGTAAATCGACTCGAAATTGCCTGGTACTTTAAAAAAATGGAGTCTAAAACCAATATTTCGATGAGATACTTTTGTGCCAAAAGTATATGTAGCCTTATAATGCTGATGGTATAAGAACGATCCTGTACAAATTCCTTGCTTTGAAAATAAGAATCAAATCAAACCCTTGCATAAATATTAAAAAGCTTGGTTCCATGCCAACAAAAAAATTATAAAAACCAGTGAGCGGAACAGTATAGTCGGACGGGGCCGACCATACGATACCCTACACAACTTCCATGAAAATCTAACTTTCGGTGGTTCGATATATGCACACTTTTGACTGGCTAGAGGTCAGCAAATGTTACTAATAATCAGTACAGCCCCTTTAATTATTTGTCCAGATTTCCTTCACCCTGGGTTGTGTTGTGATGTTCGGCTTTCGACACGAAAAGTAAAAATAATTAAGATCACTTCATCCGAAAAATTATTATCTGATCATCACCTAACATTTTAGGCGTTGTCCTTGACCATGACTGGAACCTCATGGAACATTTCAAAGCGATCAGAACTATATTTCCGCCCTCCAGTGTAGTAATAGGTTACTAAATAATATCTGAATACGTAAGCACCTGTAAATATTTAAGTGTAACTCCCGCATCCGAGTACCTACGAATATATAAATGGTATCAATTTGACGGTCAACCACTCCTCTTGGATATACTATCAACTTCTCGGGTCTATGTCCTTCAGTGGTAAATATATACGCTATGGAATACAAATTTTGTCATTTTTCACACAAAAGTCATTATCAAAACAGGCATGCTTATTCTTTTGCCCGATCCCCTTCTCCATGCAAAAATTCGCGGTGTTTGGGCCATAATTGCGGCCTCTGCAGCGACCACAAAAACTGACAAAAATTTAGTATTTGGTCCATTTCATCCCCTAAATATTAACCGATCTTTACCAAAAACAATAGGGGTCTTCATGCAAAATTTTCTGAAGATTGGCCCATAACTGTGGCCTGTATCGTGTTTACAAATTATAATGGACAGACGGACGGACGGACACACATGTCTAGATCGACTCAGCTAGTCGAGATATGACGATCGGTATACTTAAAGGCGGGTCTAGGACCAATATTTCGCGGCGTTACAAACTTTTGGGGCTGCACAAAGCTATAATACACTGACAACATAGTTGTGTAGGGTATAAAAACCAGTAAGGAAAGTAGTAAAGTCGGTCTGGGCCGACTATATGATACCCTTCACCACTTTGGGTATATTGTACATATGTATCCTAACAATTGCATGTCTATGTTCCCCCTTTCTCCAACCTATCTTAACTTTAATTTCATTCGAGCAGATTTAGAGCCGTCTGCGCTACATGGGGAAAATTTGATTTAACATTTATTTAAAATATACATCTTCAAATATAAATATTATTTAAATGTAAATATACTTTTGAAAATTCTCCGCCTATTTTCCATTATACTCGATGTATTTATTTTTTTATAATCCCATTGGAGGATATAAGAATCTCCACAATGTATATAAAAATTCGGAACTCAATCGGAATCTTTGTATGGAGACAATGTAATAATAATTTGTCGTATATTGATTTTTTATATCGGTTAGAAAAACCTCTTCAACATAAAGAAAATTGTTCGGTACCTATATTCGAGGTCTAATAATTATTTATTCATCAATAATTGCCATGGCTCCCACATAGCTCCCGTTACGACTTTTCAATGTAAAAGAAATGAAAAAAAAAAACAAGGAGGCCAAGTCCTGCGACTATTTTCTTAAACGCGAGATAACCTAGAATATCTATCTACAATCACCTCAATTGAAAAATGCGAATAAACTCTTCAAAACAATAATTGTGGTAAAGAGTAATTTGTCCGTGTGAAGGACACGAGATACACCCAAACGATCAAAGTACATGTCGCTTTTATGATCCGAATGAGATGAAATTTGGCACAGCTCACTTATTTCTCCCAATGACTAGTGGGCCTAGTGAGCTCACAATGTGATGTATTAAATACAAGCTCACTTTTTGATAAAGCTAATACATACATTTGAAATTATGTCAATTCTGGATATTAGCATTTGTACCAAAATAAGCCTGAAATAAAGTGTGTGAAATTTGCCTTAAATCGGTTCATATCTATATAGACCCCATTTATATTTCTCATTATATTATACGTCTCATATATATATTATTTCTCGATTTGATATTTTCGACGAAGTGCTGTAATACAGTGAATCGATAGGCATGCGTAAAGTTTCTTTCAAATCTATCCAAATTTACATATTGGTATTATACACAATTTTGTTCGATTTCATACAAATGGATTGGTATTCCAATTCTCTAATACTCTAAGACAGCACTGTACCTTACAATAATAATTTTAGGAGCATTTCTTGTATATACCATCCGACTGTACAACTTCCATTTTTTAATTCCACTCCTTTTCTGTCCTCCAATTTTATACATACCCATACAAATACATCCACATGTCTTCCAATCCCCTTATAAGTATAGAAAAAAAACAATTTAAATTTTAATGACTGACACATTCCGAACAATTGAATAACTGAAAGATAATCAATTTCCCTTTTTTAAATTGAATAGACTACCCAAGAAATTACAGTTACTTAAGAGAATGGAATGTTACCCCTGCAGTAAATAAATGTCACATAAAAATAAAAAAATCGTGGCAATAATTTGTTACGGCAATCCTTCAAGCGTACAAACAAACAGATTGAAGTGCGGGAATTGACACGCCATCAAAAGGCGATTAAATGGCAATCAAAAAACAGAAGGAAGGACAGCGAACGTAATGTTGAAGTAATTAAAAGAAAATTTGATGGCAGTGATTGTTAAAAAGAGAACACTTTAAATTTTTTTAATAGGAAAATAAGTAAAAGTGTCGTTAAGTTCGGCGGGACCGAAATTTTTATAACCTACACAACAGGGTGTCTATTAAAACTGCATTAAATCTGTTCGGACATTTAAGGGGACCACCCCCATTCTCGAGGTCAAAATTTTTGTTGATATAATTCGAATCTACACTGATTAAAGAATGTCTCTACAAGATTTCAAGTGAACATCTCAAGAACTCTTGAAGATATAGCCGATTTATTGTGTCAGCATCAAGTGACGGCTGAAGGGCTTCTCAAACTTTAAACGCGTTTTTCTCTAAACATTTTTTTGCGAATGGCGGGCACGATAACTCAAAAACTAATAATCCAATCGGTTACAAATTTTGCAATGTTTCTCTGGGAGTGTATAGCTCTCGTATGAACTAGGATAAAGCCAATCGGTGAAGATCTTCTTTATTTATTAACTTGGTTTTTGGTAAAAAATCGACGATTTTCCAAAAATATTTTTTCAAAGGACCACCATTTTGTTAATTTTAGAGCGAAGTCAATAATCCTAGTTCATACGAGAGCCAGACATGTACTCTTTCTAACACCGTTGGAATTTTCGGATTCCGATGTTCCAGTGAGGAGTTATCATGCCCGCCATCAAAAATAAGGACTTTTCTTTAATTACAAAAAACAACAACAAAACAATAAAAAAATGTTGTTGTAAATTATTTTTCTTCTCTTTTAAATCTTCAAATATATATGTGCAAAGTTACAAACCTTAACAAGCATTGGTATTGATTTACCAGCCCATTGAAAATCTTGAAAAATTAAAATCGAGAATCCCTTAAATGTGGACTTTGTTTCTGCATTATGTGGTAGTTGATTGTCCATGCCCTAAATAAATAAATGTTCCAAATTATAGACACTCATGTTGAAAAACTGGGGTAGGAACTTCAGCATACCGAAAATTATACGGCACATTTGTATGGGGCAATTTTAAACAATTAACTTTTTATTCAATAATATTCGGAAAATTGTTTTTGTTTTCACCAGGATTCCTATTTATAACCACTTCTTCGGTCCATTTGACCCACTAAATGTTGACGATTAGATCCTTTTCTCCGTACAAAAAATCTGTTCATAATTATGGCCAAATTATAATGGACAGACGGACGAACGAACAAACATGGCTAGATCGACTCAGCTAGTCAAAATATGACCATTGTCTAAGGCCAATATTGCGCGGGGCCACACAAACAATGACACCATAGTTGTGTAGGGTATAATAACCAGTTTTCTTTGACATTTTACAACCTGAGAATTCTAAGTGAAATTAAAAAGTTATTTTGCTCGTTTTTTTATGTTAATACCATTTACCCGGGCTAGGTAAACAAAAGCAAAAACAATTATCTGGAAAAAAAACTATGTTGCAGTTTCTGCTTTTGATGATGCCATAAAACTACACCCCGATTTGATACTGCAGTCAGCAGCAGATGTTTGTTAGATAGATCTCCTACAAAGTAAAAGTTTATAACAAATGAAATAAATCGCTATGAATTGTAATGGTAAACATTATATACACAAATAGGCATATGCACACACACACACAAAAAGCAAACGAATGTGAAGTGAATTCAAGTTTCCACTTGACTTAGATTTAAATGCGTCTCGTTCTCTGTATAATAAAGTACAATTTTGAATTTATGCAATAAGATTTGTAATGAGAGATACCAAGAGATATGGGTAAGGTGCGGCACGGTTTGAATAATATATGAAACACATCGTAGACTCGTATACAAATGTGAAAATGTAGAAACAACTCATTATCTTTGATGTAATATATGACAAAGATAGAGTCTATACGACCAAAACGATGATAGGAAAAGTGAAAGGGAGGATATAATTCAAAATTGTGTACCACGCTGAGGTACTGGTTATGTCCTTGTACATATCTTAAATTTAAGCACACATTATGCACAACTCCACTTTCTAACACAGGCATATTTTCCATTTTTTATACCCTCCACCATAGTATGGAGGGTATATTAGTTTTGTTTTTCCGTTTGTAACCCATCGAAATAATCATTTCCGACCCTATAAAGTATATATATTCTTGATCAGCGTAAAATTCTATGACGATCTAAGCATGTCAGTCTGTCCGTCTTTTGTCTGCAGGCAGGTCAAGTTCGATGATGGGCTATATCGGTCCACGGTTAGGCATAGCTCCCATATAAGGGTACCCCCAAATTTTCAGTATTTCGGGGTTCTTGAGCGCGTTTTTCAACCGAATTCGCTGAAATTTGGTAAAATGGGTTCTTTTTGGATACCAAATTTCTCCACTAAAATTATGAATATACGTCCACTTTTTCTGGTAGCCTCCATAAAAGGCTATCTACCAATTTTCAGTTTTTGGGGGGGTTTTGACCGGATTTTTGTCACCGAATTGGCTGTAATTTAGTACTTTGAGTTCTTATTGGGTATCAAATCTCTTCACAAGAAATTATATATATATAGCTTCATTTTTTCGGGTAGCCCTCACATAAGGGTATCCCCAATTTTCGGTATTTTGGGGTTCTTGAGCCCGTTTTTCAACCGAATTCGCTGAAATTTGGTACTTTGAGTTCTTATTGCGTAGCAACTATTGTATTTTGTGTTCTTAGAGGATAGCCTTTCTACATGAAGGAATTTAGAAATTTACAATATTGGTTTTTCGAAGAATAAGATCATACAGGCAGATTTTTTCTTATAAATGTTAATTTTTTTCTCTTGAGTTGGAATTTGGAATTTTAATGGCTAAAGCGGATTGTCATATTTTTGTAATTTGGCCTTTTAGCTTCTCAAAGGATACAAATCTACTAGTGGACATGTAAGTCCATGTTTTGATTGATATTTTTTATATTCTATATACTGCTTTCCCATACTTCAAACTTTTTTTCAGCCGGTTGGAAGTTTTTTTCTATATTTTGGGTACTAATTGGAATACCTGTTTCAAAAGTTTATAACCTAACTGACCTACAAGCTTCTTAACGCAAGATGCAGTCGACTCACTCTTTTTTTCATTAATTGTTATTAAACGAAATCACCCGAA
>NW_026888576.1:0-9857 GCF_032173495.1 Musca vetustissima
CGAAACGCCGCCTCGACAGTTCTGGACCAATCTTCACGAAATGTTGCATGTAGGATGGGTTCGGACCAGAGGCCGCAATTAATGCCCGAACATCGTGAAATTTTACATGGATAAGGAGATTGGACCAAACAATAAGCATGGGAGTTACACTTAAATATTTACAGGTGCTTACGTATTCAGATATTATTTAGTAAGCCATTACCACACTAGAGGGCGGAAGTATAGCCCTGAGCGCTTTGAAATTTTCCACGATGTTCAAGTTATGGTCAAGGACAACACCTATAATTTTCGGTGATGATCAGATAATCATTATCGTATGAAGTGGACCTAAAAATGTATTTTTCGAATCGATCTAAAGGCCACAGTTATAAGCGGAGCATCACCACGGTGAAGGCAATCTGGGCAAGTAATTAGAAGGGCTGTACTGAATATTAGAACTATTCGAAAAATATGTCAGTGTATGGAAGAGGTGCTGTTGACCTCTAATCGGCTAAGAGGGTGCAAATGTCACGAAATATTGTCCAGGCTCGAAATAAACATCCGCGGAAAGTTAGAACTCCGTCGTAGTTGAGTACGGTATTGTATGGTCGGCCCCGTCCGACTATACTGCTTCTCTCACTGGTTTAACATTACTTTGTGGAAGTAATTTGTTTCAACGAGAGCCCATACAAAGGTCACGGGTCATTTTCGAAATTTTGTAGATCCTAGAACATATTTCCTACATGAGTGTATTTATTTTTTGTGTTCCGCTTCCTCCAGACCGCAAATTACCATGACATAGCTATGCATTGAACTTTTAATATATACGTTTATAATAGTCTCCCCTATCCACACCGTTTGCTATACGACATGACGTTCCTTTAGGTCAGGTGGCTAGATATTAATTAAATTCTATATTTCAGTTGCACTCCTAAGAAAACTAATCTCCTCTATAATACCCACAAAGTAGCCAGGCTAAACACTGATGATAACGATACACAGCAACCAACCACATTAACACCATCGCCATTCAATGACTGCCCATGCTGTTGTGGTAGACCATAATAACCACAACTGCCGAACTAGGAGAAGTGAATAGGGATTGCTTGAAAAGCCCACAGATTTATTGCTAATTTACTTAGCACCATATTAACAGTTTTATGGTCTAGATGGACCCTTAAAGGCATTTTCTTGCTCTTGCCTCTTCTAGGCGTGTGGCGATGATATCCAATGGAGCTAAAATAATGGTTGGCATGCAAGTAGCCTGTTTCATATTAAGGAAACCCTAAACACACAGAGACTTGTTATCCTTGTTATGGTGCTTTTACACCACCGAAAAAAATTATATTACCAACGTTCCTTTTCACCCTAGGCAATGCAAACCAAAGGAGATTCCAAAGAATTCAATAGAAGAAGCCAAGTTCATAAGGTTGCTTATCATCATTGGTCGATAAATGAAAAACCACAAGAGCCAGTGTTGGTGGAGTTGGAGTAGAAGTGGACCAAATACAGTGAAATCTTGGGGAAAAAGGTAATAGGAACCCCATACTATAGGATATTCTGTGGAAAAGGGATTTAATGGATACTTGTGTGTGGTAAGTTTTCCTTTAAATTCGTTTTCGAATATTGTTTGCAATGTTAATGTCCTGAATTTAACGGTTTCACTTTTTAATATTTTAAATCTGTTTGTACCATCATAAAATATATTTTTAATTTATTAAATAAATTAAATAAATTAAAATCCATGCCACCAGTAAAAAACAACAGAAATTTGCACATGTCCGAATTTTGTTTTTTATAGCGAAAAATTTATATAATATACATATATACCAATAAATAGAAAAAAGATCCCTCAGTATACCAAAATGAAACCAAATTAGGTTAATAATTTTTAATTTAGTTGCCATATAAACAAACCAACAGACAAATGTAACAGCTGAGGTCTGGCAAATTTCCAAAGAAAAACAATTTTTTTTGCAATCTAATATCAAGGTCCGCATTTTTAGAATATTTAATACGTTCAACCGCGTTGTCTGGTTTCATACGAACTGGCATGTATACATTTTATACACGAGGGAACATTTATTTGGAAAAACATAATAGATTGTTTTTTATGTTTTGTTAAATTAATATTTAATGCAATTTAATTTCAATTTAGACAAAGATCATTCATGGAAATGCTAATAGGTAGAATGTAAAGAGCATGACCCCCATTTCAAATCAAAATCAAAATGTTTCTACGAAATATTAAAATATTCCCAAACAGAACTAAATACTGTACATTTTATTTGGAACAATATAAAAACGTGGCTAAGTTCGGTCCTAAAATGATGAAAAATTCCGTGCAAATCGAAAGATATATAGGGGCTTTGGTGCACCATTTACATAAAATCGGACGAACCTATATATGAGAGCTATATCTAAATATGAACCGATTTATACGAATCTCAGCACACATCATTCTAGACCTAATTGAGTACGCTATGGCAATTTCGTGCAAATCGAAGGATACATAAAGAGTTTGGTACACCATTTAAATAATCGGACGCAAATATATATGGGAGCTATATCTAAATCTAAAACGATTTTTAAATCCAATTTCAAGACGGTTCGTCCTTGGGCCAAATAAATGAGCCACATTTCATGCAAATCGGATTATAAATGCGGCCTGTACCTTGTTCACAATTTAACAGCAACAGGCGTAAAATCGGACGAAAATATATATGTGGCAGATATATCTAAATCTGAACCATTTTTCAGGGCAATTAACACACATAATTAATTTAATACGCTATGCTACATTTCGTGCAAATCGAAAGGTATATAGGTACTTTTTTCACCATTTACATTAAATCGGACGGAAAAATATATATCGGAGCTATTTCTAAATCTGAATCGATTTTAATCCATACTTAATTCAGTAAGCTGTGTCAAGTTTCGTGCATAAATCAGACAGAATATATATATATATATATTATCTAAATCTGAACAGATTTTTCCCAATTTAAATAGGGCTCGTCCTTGGGCCAAATAAGTGACCTATGCCAAATTTCATCCAATTCGGATCATAAATGTGACCTTTACTTTGATTACATTTAAACATGGATAGACAGATGGACGGACGGACATGCATAAATCAACTCAGAAAGTGATGTGTTATCTCGTTTCCTTTGGCCTGTTACAAACATATGCACAAAGATATAATACCCTGTACCACAGTGGGGTGAAGGGTATAAAAAGGGGGTTATGTGGGAACTACTCTTAAAAGGAGGCGAATATTAATAATTATACCCTTCACCACACTGTGGTATAGGGTATTATGTCTTTGTGCATATGTTTGTAACAGGCAAAAGGAATCGAGATAGAACCATGGTTCCTTTTGGGAATATGCATAGAATCACTTTCTGAGTCGATTTATGTCAAATGTCCGTCCGTCCGTCTGTCCATGTTAAATTGTAAACAAAGTACAGGTCGCATTTATGATCCGAATTAGATGAAATTTGGCACAGCTCATTTGTTTGGCCCAAGAACAAACCCTATTGAAATTGGAAAAAATCGGTGCATATTTAAATATAGTTCCCATATATATTTTCGTCCAATTTAAGGTATATGGGGTACCAAAGTCCCTAAATATCTTTCGATTTGCACGAAATTTGGTACATCGTACTTAATTAAGTCTAGAACGATATGTGCTAAATTTGATAATATTGATAATAAAACTGAAAATATTGAAATAAATGACGCTTACTACATTTACTACATTTTATACAGGTATATGACCTTTTTGACAGTTGAAAACCTAAAAATTCGTCACACTGTCCATCCCTGGTGCTAAGTTTCCTTAAAGTCGGTTCAGATTTATATATAGCTCCCATATAGTTTAGCCCGATTTTAGGTAAATGGTGCACCAAAGTCCCTGAAACTCATTAGATTTGCATGAATTTTGGCATAGCGTACTAAATTAAGTCTAGAACGATGTGTGCTAAGTTTCGTGAAAATCGGTTCAGATTTAGATATAGCTTCCATACATAGTTTCGTCCGATTTTAGGTAAATTGTGCATCAAAGTCTCTGAAAATCATTCGATTTGGCATAGCGTATAGAATTAAGTGTGTGTGCACCTCCTATATATATTTTCGTCCAATTTTAAGTAAATTGTGCAATAAAGATCCACAGCTCGGTTCAGATATAGATATCTCGAAGCTTCCATATATAATTTCGACTTATTTATTGAGATTAAATTTTAAACAGTGCAGCATACCGAATAGCGTGTGTCAAGTTTGCTTTAAATCGATTTACACAAATCTGTCCCACAGTGCGCAAACGACACTAAACTTGTCCAAATTAAATGAAATTTAGCGTAGGTTCCAGAAAGACATAAAAATCGCATACTTAAGTTCGTTCAATTTTATGTCAAAATTCCTCCAAAAAGACGACGTCTTTTCGGATGCATATGTACCCAAACTGGTGAAGGGTATCATATAGTAGGCCCAGTCCGACTTTACTACTTTCCTTACTGTTTTTTTTTTATTTTATTGTTAAATTAATATTTAATGCAATTTAATTTCAATTTAGACAAAGATCATTCATGGAAATACTAATAATTAATAGTAAAGTACATGACCCCCAGTTCAAATCAAAATGTTTCTACGATATATTAAAATATTCCAAAACTGAACTAAATACTGTACATTTTATTTGGAACAATATGAAAACATGGCTAAGTTCGGTCCTATCATGAGGAAAAATTTAGTGCAAATCGAAAGATATATAGGGACTTTGGTGCACCATATTCACATAAAATCGGACGAACCTATATATGGGAGCTATATCTAAATATGAACCAATCTCAGCACACATCATTCTAGACCTAATTGAATGCGTTATGCCAAATTTCGTGCAAATCGAAGGTTATATAAGGACTTTGGTACACCATTTAAATAATCGGACGAAAATATATATGGGAGCTATATCTAAATCTAAACCGATTTTTCAATCCAATTTCAAGAGGGTTTGTCCTTGGGCCAAATAAATGAGCTGCGCCAAATTTCATCCAAATCGGATTATAAATACGACCTGTACTTTGTTTACCATTTAACAACAACAGGCGTACAGACGGGTTTGAATAAATAGACTCACAAAGTGAATCTATGCATTTTCTCAAAAGGAACCATGTGCATATATTGTTTCCTTTTGTCCGTTACAAACATATGCACAAGATACGCTGTACCAAAGTGTGGTGAAGGGTATAAAAACGCAATCATTCTAGTCTCAATTGAATACGTTGTACAAAATTTCGTGCCAATCGGACAAACATTAGGAGTTTGGTGCATCATTTACCTAAAATGGACGAAAATATATATGTGGCAGATATATCTAAATCTGAACAACTTTTCAGGAAAATTAACACCCATAATTCCAGACTTAATTTAATTCGGTATGCCACATTTCGTGCAAATCGAAAGGTACATAGGTACTTTCTTCACCATATACATTAAATCGGACGAAAATATATATCGGAGCTATTTCTAAATCTGAATCGAGTTCCGAAACTTAGCACACATCATTCCATAGAATATGCATAGAATCACTTTCTGAGTCGATTTATGCATGTTCTTCCGTCTGTTGGTGTTTAATTGTAAACAAAGTACAGTTTGCATTTATAATCCGATTTGGATGAAATTTGGCACAGCTCGTTTGTTTGGCGCAAGGACGAACCCAATGGAAATTGGGAAAATCGGTCCGATATCCGTCTACTTCCACGAAATTTAGTGTAACGTACTGAACCTAGAATGATGTCTGCCAAGTTTCGTGAAAATCGGTTCAGATTTAGATATAGCTCCCATATATATATTTTTTTGTCCGATTTATTGTAAATGATGTGTGCCAAATTTCGTGAAAATCGGTTGAGATTTAGATATAGCTCCCTTTTGTTATAGATTGATTTTATGTAATTGACGCACCAAGGAACCAATAGGCTGGTAGGAACAAAACGTACTGAAATTAGTATAAGCTAACCTTTGACAAGTTTCGTTGAAATCGCTTTATATTTGGAGATAGCTTCCATATATATTTTCGCCCGATTTTAAGTAAATTGGGCACCAAACTCCTCGTGTTAGTCAGATTGACATGAAATTTTGCACAACGTACGAAAATGATCATAGAATAGGTAGATGCGTATTCTAGAAATACATACATAGCCGGATGACCTATTTATATTACCTTGAAGTCGATTTACGTCCTTTTATCCCATTGTAACAAACGAATGACACGTTTATGGATAGATCTAGGTAGATTCACGTTTAGATAAAAATCACATATCATATAGTCGGTCCCGTCTGAATTTACTTTTTTCCCTACTGGTTTTTAGTATGGAGATTTGTTACACTATTCGACTACAAAATACCAAATCACAGCGAATTTGGTTGAAACACGCGCTCTAGAACCATAAAAGAACGAAAATGGGGGGGGGGGGGGGGGGGGGGGGGGGGGGGGGGTTACCCTTATATAGTGGCTATGAGCCCATATTGATAACTTTTGTGGAGATATTTGGAATCTTTTAAGAACTCAAAATACTAAATTACAGCCAATTAGGTGACAAAATACGATCAAAACCCCCAAAATACTGAAAATTAGGGGCTACCGTTATATGGCTCACAGAAAAGTGGACGCTCTCAAGAACCCCAAAATACCGAAAATTGGGAGTACCCTTAAATGGGAGCTATGCCTAAACCTGGACCGATATAGCCCATCTTTGAACTTGACTTGCATGTTCCATATAAGATTTACACGTATTTAACAATTTGAACTTTTGTTGAAAGTTGAGAAGCCCTATTGTCGTCGTTTGATTCTGACTCAATAAATCAGCTATATCTTCATTAGTTGTTGAAATTTTCACTTGAAATTTTAGTGAGACATTCATAAGAAGTTGGAGGTTCACATGGTATAAAAACATAGAAAAATGATTTTTGAAAACGAAAATGAGGAATGAACGCAAATCTAACCTATATATAACCAGTAAGGAAAGTAGTAAAGTCGGACGGGGCCGACTATTATTATTTACTTAAAATCGGGAGAAAATATGTATGGTAGCTCTATCCAAATTTGAACCGATTTCAATAAAACCTTCCACATGCTAGGTTATATAAACTATATAACTGTGGGTCTTTGGTGCACATTTTACTTAAAATCTTACGAAACTATATCTAAATCTGAACTAATTTCAACAAAACTTGCTACACGTTATCTCATAATAAATTTTATAAGTTGTGCAAAATTTTGTGCCAATCGGACTCACCTGGGGAATTCGATGCAGCATTTATATCTAACTTATAGGTTATACTAAGTTCATTACGAAAGATATATGGGGACTCTGGTGCACCATTTACATAAAATCGGATGAAAATATATATTGAAGCTATATCTAAATCTTAACCGATTTTCATGAAATTTAACACACATCATTCTAGACTTTATTCAGTACGCTGTACCAACTTTCGTGGAAATCGAATGATATATAGGTACTTTGGTACACCATTTTCCTACAATCGGACGAAAATAGATATGGCAGCTATATCTAAATCTAAACCGATTTTCAGAAAACTTAACACACATCATTCTAGACTATGTTCAGTACACTATACCAAATTTCGTGCAAATCGAAAGATATTTTTGGACATTGGTGCACCATTTACCTTAAATCGGACGAAAATATATATGGGAGCTATATATAAATCTGAACCGATTTTCATGAAACTTAGCACACATCATTATAGGCTTAATTCAGTACGCTGTGTCAAATTTCCTGTAATTCAAATAATAAATGCGACCTGTACTTTGTTTACTATTTCACATGGACAAACAGACGGGCATGTTTAAATCGACTTAAGAAGTGATTCTATACATATTCTCAAAAGGAACCATGTGTTTATCTCGTTTCCTTTTGCCTGTTACAAACATATGTACAAAGACAAGGGGGTTATAAGGGGACTACCCCTAAAATGGGGTGAATACTAATAATTTTTGGTAGGGAAATTTGTTACCATATACGACTACAAAATACCAAATTACAGCGAATTCGGTTGAAAACCGTGCTCAAGAACCCCAAAATACTGAAAATTGGAGGGTACCCTTATATGGGGGCTACCTTAAAAATGGACCTATATTTATAATTTTTAGTGGAGAGAGTTGCTACACAATAAGAACTCAAAGTACCAAATTTCAGCGAATTCGGTTGAAAAACGGGCTCAAGAACCTAAAAATACCGAAAATTGTTGGTACCCTTATATGAGGGCTACCCGAAAAAATGGACCTATATTTATAATTTTTTGTGGAGAGATTTGATACCCAATAAGAACTCAAAGTACTAAATTACAGCCAATTCGGTGAAGAAATACGGTGAAAACCCCCAAAAACTGAAAATTGTGAGCTACCGTTATATGGGGGCTACCAGAAAAAGTGGACCTATATTTATACTTTTTAGTGAAGAAATTTGGTATCGAAAAAGAACCCATTTTACCAAATTTCAGTGAATTTGATTGAAAAACGGGCTCAAGAACCCCAAAATATTGAAACTTTGGAGGTACCCTCATATGGGAGGTATGCCTAAACGTGGACCGATTTTCACGAAACTTAACACATCATTCTAGACTACGTTCAGTATGCTGTGCCAAATTTCGTGCAAATCGAAAGATATTTAGGGACATTGGTGCACCATTTACCTTAAATCGGACGAAAATATATATGGGAGCTATTTATAAATCTGAACCGATTTTTATGAAACTTAGCACACAACATTCTAGGCTTAATTCAGTACGATGAACAAAATTTCGTGCAAATCGAAAGATATTTAGGGACTTTGGTGCACTATTTACCTTAAATCGGACGAAAATATATATGGGAGCTATATCTAAATCTGAACCGATTTTTCCCAATTTCAATAGGGTTCGTCCTTGGGCCAAATAAGTGACCTATGCCAAATTTCATCCAATTCGGATAATAAATGCGACATGTACTTTGTTTGCAATTTTATATGCACAGACAGACAGACGGACGGACGGACATGCAAAAATCGACTTAAAAAGTGATTCTATGCATATTCTCAAAAGGAACCATGTGTCTATCTCGTTTCCTTTTGCCTGTTACAAACATATGCACAAAGACATAATACCCTGTACCACAGTGTGGTGAAGGGTATAAAGAATTTTAATGACCCTTGTCGTATTTTCTAACTGAAGCAGTTGTTATTTAGTAGTAAAGCTCGGCTTTAGCAAACAGTTTCTTCGCAGAAAGTTTTCAATATAACTCCCATACAATTTGCCAGCCTAAATATTTGGTAGTTTTTAGTGCTAACAACATATTCCAAACGATATGGCTATAAGTAAGCATTTCGTGCGTTTAGGTTCATATATATAGTATTTAATAGCGTTTCTCGTCTTGGTAGTATATTTACTTTAATATCCTCTATGCCTATTTAGTCAAGTTTCGCAAATTGATAAATATTTACAAAAATACGTGAAGCAACATGTCAGAATTTCTTAAATCTTCGTTGTTTTTCCGTTCGTAACTCATCGAAATAATCATTTTCGAGCCTATAAAGTATATATATTATTGATAAGCGAAAAATTCTATGACGATATAGCCCTTTCATTCTGTCAATTTTTTACTTGTTATGTTATTCATACATTATGATTACATAAGGAATTATGTAACTGCTTCCTACTTTATTCCCAAAGAAACCCATTTGCATTTTAATCAGTATTTTTAAATTACCATATAAACTATTAAACATTGTCAATCGACAACATATTTTATTTTATTCATATTGTTTATTATTATTTGCAAAACTTTTCCAATTTAAACTACAATTATTTATTCATTT